>NW_022436971.1:13205529-13254012 GCF_009761245.1 Sapajus apella
TGTGTGTGTGTGTGTGTGTGTGTGTGTGTGTGTGTGTGTGTGTGTGTTTATTTTTAGTTAGTTAGAGACAGGGTTTCACATGTTGGCCAGGCTGGTCTCAAACTCCTGATCTCAGCTGATCCTCCCACCTCACAAACTCCTGACCTCAGGTATGGGAATAACAGGAGTGAGCCACCACACCCAGCCTGTTTCAATTTTTTGCATTTTGTTTTTGTTTTTTTTTTTAACTCAGCATTATACTCTGAACATTTTCCCACATCATTAAGGAGCCCTCGGAATTTTTTTTCATTGACCACATAATTTTGAACAGATATATTTTTATTTAATTAACTGATATAATGGAAATGACCTTTCATTAAGGATCATGCTTTCAGTCAACAAATATTTGTGCATGGCTCCTTGATGCCAGAGACTGGCTTAAACGCCAAGGACTGACATGAGCATATGGTCTCTGTTCTCATGCAGCTGACATCATAAGTATCTTTTATGTATAAACCCTGTGCTAGATCCCTGTGGTGCTGAGATGAATAAAGCCCAGTCTCTGCTGCCTGGGAACTCTCAGTTAGTGAGGGAGACAGGCAGTTGAACCTACAACAATTACCCCACATTGTGATATGAAGAATGAGGCCCTGCACGTACAAAGACGGAGGGAATGCATCTATGGGGGAGGGGCAGGACAGAGGGCAGAACCTCTGCAGAACAAACGCTTAGTTTTAACATCATTATTTCGACAGATGTTGGTTCTAGTCCAAAGTATCTAGACACAGACCATGCTGTGACTAATTAATGTCACTATGCCCAAGAGAGTCTGGCCTACTTAGTTGCTTAAAGAGGACTTAGCATTGATGACTTACTGAGTTACCAGAGACATGAAGATACAGATTCTCCCATCAGAAGACACAGGGAAGCTGCAGCATTGTCCAGTGGAAAATGCTTTGGGCCAGATCTAACTGCCTTAACCCCTGGTCTCAGTCCAGCCCCTGACCCTCTCCGGGAAGTGTCCAGGAGAATTGTCATAGCTAATCCCCAGAGCACCTTCCTCACAGTGAAAATAATGGCATCCACGAGCCTTAAGATATGGGCAACGTTTTCTGTGGCCGGTCATGTCAGTGGATCAGGCTCTTCTGCTGGGAAGGTGCTGACTCTGCCTAGCACAAAGAAATTCTCTCTAATTTTGTGTTGAATTAATTAGCATAACCTTCAACCAGATCCCTGTCTGTGAATTTCTTTATTGTTATTATTGTTGCGGTTGTCATACTATATATGTTCTCAGTGCAACCTGGGTTTTCATTAACCCAGTACACTGGTTCCACACTGTGCTGATTGCCAACTCAGACGATCTTCTAAGCCACATGGCTGTTAACTCGTGTCTCTTTCATCGTGTATTTTTCTGGCTAAGTTTGGAATACTTGATGAAACCTAAAAACTGTCGGTTTTGCTATAGCATTTGTTTTGAAACTCTGCATTTCTTCTGGCATAATCAGTATATTAGGAAATGGTTGGAGCACACTGTGAATATATCTTTGCATGTGCATTATTTCATCTGCTAGAAACTGCATACAGCTGACCCAGGGTTTATAGGAATATGCAAAATACACACACCTCCATACATGTACCAGCTATGGCAGATCACTGAATGTGTTATGAGGCATGCCCATTCAAATCTGGTGTTAGAACTTTCTCTCTGATTTCTGATCAACCCCAGTCTCCATTTCACAGGGACTTACAAGCTGCCCCCTGCTGGCACCCACTTCCACAAGCAAACTCCACATCTTTTGCAAGTAAAATGCCATGTTTATTCTGGTATTTAAGTACATCTTAACCATTTAACACATGTACAACTCCACTAGTGTTTTTATTAGATGCCTTTCTTTGGGATTGCGTGTCATTGATCAGGTTTTTTAAATGTTGTAACCCCATTTTTTCCCGTAAGTCTTGTGGTTTTTCTGGCATACTTTTGCACAGTGCTGTAATTTATAGGAACACATATGTTGTGTTAAAGCAGACCGTACTGTAGAGGACTTTGTTCTCCTCTCATTATTTTATCTTGCTGGACTTGCCATTGAGGTTGATCATGCTATTTTTATCACATTTGATCATGTGTTCCAAGCAAGTGTTTTATTCTCATTTTACAGGTGAATTATCTGAGGTTTAAGGACAGCAAAGTCTAGCTTAGCTCTTCATAAGTGAGTGGTACAATAAAAATGAGAATTACCTTGTGTTTCTTGATCCAGGGGAAGCAGCATGTTGCTGTATAAAGAGGGTGGTCTTTGGATGGGACACATCTGTATAAGCATCAGGAAGATGACATTCACTTCTCAGAATTACTCTGGAAATTAAGCCACAAAATGTAAGGAAAATGTGAATCTAATGCTTTGGGCAAGGCGGGCATATTTGCTCTTTCCTTTATATAGTAATACCAGATTGCATAATTCAGGGTTATCCAGAGAAACAGAACCAATAGAAGATATATATGTATATGTGTGTGTATGTGTATATACATATGTATACACACACATATTATATATATGTGTGTATATATATGTATGTATACACACAGACATGTCAGATTTATAATGGGAATGGGTTCACACAATTATGAAGGCCAAGAAGTCCCACCATCTGCCATCTGCAAGCTGGGGAACCAGAAAGCTGGTGATGTAATTTAGTTCAAATAAGAAGGCTGAGAACCAGAAGTGCCAAAGTCTGAGGATGAAAGAAAATGCATGTCCCAGCTCACACAGAGTGAATTTACCCTTCCTTTGCCTTTTTGTTCTATTAAGGTCCTCAACACATTAGGTGGTACCAACCTACATTGGCGAGAGTGTGTCTTCTTCACTCAGCCTACTAACTGAAATTCTGATCTCTTCGGGAAATACCCTCACAGACACACCCAGCAATAATGCTTTACCTGCCTAGCTATCTGGGCAGCTCTTAGCTCAGTCAAGTTGATACAGTAAAAGTAACCATCACACAGGTAAATCTTATTGGGCACTTATTTTAACTTAAGTGCCCAGTAGCTTATTGGGCACTGAAGGAACTGTTTTAAGCACCTTTGTGTCTTAACTAATTTAACCTTGATAAACAACCCTATTCAGAGGATTTCATTATTATTTCTTTTTCACAGATGAGTAAATGCATGCACAGAAAGGTCAGGTGATTTGCTTAAGGTCATGTAGCTAGTGTGCCAGTTATTAAGTCATGGACTCTCAGCTCTAAACCCACCCTTCTGTCTGCTACTTTGCGGAGCTGGGCCTGAGGTTCAGCAAAGCACAATTTTGCATTGTTAACTTGATTCCCATTATGCTCTACAAGGCTGAAGTGACATGCCCCTCAGTGTCTGTCGCTCACATCACTTTCTGTGCACTTGCTGTTCCCCTAGTCATCCTTGTTCTCCCTGCCAGAAGCAATATTTTCCACTTGTGGTAGCTGAACCCACTCCAGTTTTTCCACCACTTGCAGGAGAAGCACGATCTTGTGCCTCCAACACACAACCCCAGCCAGCCAGCCATCTTCTCAGAGGTCTCTGCATTTGCTTTAGGGGGCCCTCTACTAAGGTTCAAAGATTTGACTGTCTCACACTCGTTTTGTTGCCTCAGTCGTAGGGGCTGTAATGTGTCCTGCAGTTGCTACCTCTGTGATACCTTCGAGTGTTCTTCTTACACTTTCAGTTACCTGAGTAACAACTTTATACCTCTTTAACAATAATTCCTATTAAATTCTGATGATTGAAATAATCTGTGTGCTCTGCCTCTTGGCTGCACTCTGACCAATGCGTCTGGTAAGAGGCAGAAACAGAACACTATACCAGCAGCTATGTGCAGGGATAGACCACTATGATATACTGCCTCTCAGATATTATTACACAATTACAGATCCATACACAGCAGCAATTATCTTTGCGTGTATGATTTGTTTGATTAATTTTTGTTTTGATTAATTTGTTTGATTAATTTTTTTGAGACAGGGTCTTACTCTGTCATCCAGGCTGGAGTGCAGTGGCAAGATCATGGGTCCCTATTGCCTTGACCTCCCAGAATCAGGTAATCATCTCACCTAGCCTCCCAAGGAGCTAAGACTACAGGTGTGTGCCTCCATGCCCCGCTAATTGACGTAGTTATTATCTTTAGTACAAACCCGATTATGACATAGCTGGCCAATGTTACACTGTCAGCTCTGATGTTCTAGACTTATAAAAAGTTAAGTGCTTCAGTCACACTTCCATGGACCTGGAAGGGTGGAAACCTTCCAGGAAACTGACCAGTGGAAACTGACCACTAGCCTCTTCTTGTGGCACACTGACCACCAAAGGAAAGAGAAAAGAGGCCAGAAGGTCAATAGACAGAAGATGTCCATGTTTGACTCACTGAAAAGTTTTCTCTGGAATTCTGCACTTTCAACCTAGAGCAAAAGACAGAGTATTCTCCCTGGGATCTGCTAGCCCACAGCCTTCTAGAATGTTTGAGTTGGAAGGGACCACAGAGAACATTCATTTAAAAACTCCCATTTTAAAAATGAGTACACTGAGGCCCAAAGAAAAGGGCTAGTCCCAAACCACACAGTGAGTTAGTGCTGGTGTCCAGACCAGAACAGAGTCCTGATCTTCCCATGGGCAAGTTTCTGTGCTTTTCCTAGAGATGATAGTCACTTCTCTGGAATCTGCTCTCTGCAGATGAGAATTCCCTTGGGTGTCCCTCATCCTGTTCCTAGAAACCCATGGAAATGGGAGTAGGAGAGGTTTTTTCCTCTGATCTCATTCTTTCTGGCTTCTGTCTCCCCACAGGGCTGCAAAGTAACGGGGATGAAGTTGAGTGGGATGAGCCTGGAAAGTGCAGGGTGAGATCCATCTTTATTTACAATGTTGATATTTTCTTCATCATGGATTTTTTTTAAATTTCATTTTAAAAATATTGCACTAAAATATTATTTATCAGGATCACTGAGTGTTCATATTTTGCTCCCACAGTGAGTGCCTTTCTGGTCACATCCTTGACCTGCCCCACCCTCCCTTCCTCCCCTCTGACTACATCTCCAGTCAGGTCAGTTTTGCCACTTTGTAACCGTTTTCTGAT
This sequence comes from Sapajus apella, assembly GCF_009761245.1. Classification (NCBI taxonomy): domain Eukaryota; kingdom Metazoa; phylum Chordata; class Mammalia; order Primates; family Cebidae; genus Sapajus; species Sapajus apella. The sequence goes on from NW_022436971.1 coordinate 13,210,602, forward strand.
GCATGGTCCACCTTCTGTAATACCGGAAGCATTCCTACTGATAACACAGATGGTGAGTAACATGAACAACGACCACCCAGGATCAGCTGATAGAGATCCAAGATAAAACGGGAGAATTCCTGACTTTGATGAAAAGGATGCTGTGGTGAAGTGGAGCAGCATAGGCTTTGAAGTCAGAGGCACTGGGGTTTCAGTCCTGATCACACCACTTAGCAGCTGTGTGATGAGCAATGACTGATTGTCTGTGATCTGAAAGCAATAGATACCGAGACATGAGCAGAGCCTGCTTCCTGTTCCTACAGCAGGCATGATCCAGATGGAGGATATTGTTTATTTTTCTGGGCCTTGTTTTCTATAACTGAAAGTGAAAATAGCATCATCTCACTGTGAGGATTAAATATGGCTCTTTACATGATATTGCCTAGAATAATATGGGTGCCCAGTTAAAATGTGCCTCCATACAAATAAATGCAATCTTCACTGGAAAATTCTTGTTGACAGGAGTCATCACAATGCATAGTTACTCTTTCACTATTTAGATCCATCTTCATATAGCTACTTGAACTAATCTGAAAAGACCCAGGATAAAATAATTATTGAAAACTTTTCAATGGATGCCTCTATATTTTAAAAAATTAAGGAGAAAGACATATTTCTTTCAGCTATACTCAAGGCCTTCAAATGTTCAGGTAGCAATTTTCATTCTGAGATGGCCTCTAATAAGTAATAGCTTTTCATAATCTCCTGCTCCTGAGTACAGGTGGAACCTGATTACCTCTAGCCAATAAAATGTGACAAATTGAGGACAGCCACTCCCATGACCATGGTATGCCACATAAGGCTCCAGCATAGCAAACTGAACTGAGAGATTCTCTTCCTGGCCTTGAAGACATGAGCTACTATGTTATAAGTCCTGTGAGAGAGTTAGGTGTCGGGGAACTTTGGGTGACCTCTACTTGTTGACAGCAACCCTGTCTGACAGCCAACAAGAAAGCAAGAACCTCAGTCCTAGAGCCACAAGGAGCTAAATTCTTCCAGTTATAGGAACTTAGACAAAAAGACTCTAAGCTCTAGAAAAAATACAACTCAGATAGTGCCTTGATTCCAGCCTTAGGACATCCTGACATAGGCCTAGCTAAGCTTTACTTGACTAAATTTACCTTGTTTCAAGACATTAACTTTATGGAAACGTGTTACACAGCAATATAAAATTATTAATAAGTGCTTGCTTTGGCAGCACATATACTAAAATTGGAATGATACAGAGATTAGCATGACCCCTGTGCAAGGATGACATGCAAATTCATGAAGCGCTCCATACATTTTTTGCAATATATCCACCTGACAAAGGTCTGATACCCAGAATTTACAATAAACTTAAACAAATTTACAGGAAAAAAACAACCCCATCAAAAAGTGGGCAAGGGATATCAACAGATACTTCTCAAATTAAGACATTTACACAGCTGACAAACATATGCAAAAAAGCTCAACATCACTGATCAGAGAAATCCAAATTGAAACCACAATGGGATACTATTTCATGCCAGTCAGAATGGCGATTATTAAAAAGTCAGGAAACAATAGGTGCTGGCAAGGATGTGGAGAAATAGGAAGGCTTTTCCACTGTTGGTGGGAATATAAATTAGTTCAATCATTGTGGAAGATAGTGTGGCAATTCCTTAAGGAAATAGAATCAGAAACACCATTTGACCCAGCAATCTTATTACTGCATGTACACCCAAAGGATTATAAATCATTCTACTATAAAGACACATGCACACATATGTTTGTTGCAGTACCATTTACAATGGCAAAGACATGGAACCAGCCCAAATGGCCATCAATGATAAACTGGATAAAGCAAATATGGTACATTATACCATGGAATACTATGCAGCCATAAAAAGAAATGAGATCATGTCCTTTGCAGGGACATAGATGAAGCTGGAAGCCATCATCCTTAGCAAACTAACACTGGAACAGAAAACCAAACACTGCATGTTCTCATTCATAAGTGAGAGTTGAACAGTGAGAATACATGGACACAGAGAGAGGAACAACACATACCAGGGCCTGTTGGGGAATGCGGGGTGAGAACTTAGAGAATTGGTCAATAGGTGCAGCAAACATCCATGGCACATGTATACCTTTGTAACAAACATGCACTTTCTGCACATGTATTGCATTTTTTAGAAGAAATAAAAAACATTTTTTAAATGAATAATATATGAAACTGGTTTATTTGAGAAGTCTGAATTAGAGAAGCTAATTCTACGTGTTTTCTTGGTCCTCTCCTCTCTGCATAGAAGTGACACTAAGGACAGAGCATTGAGTCTGGTTTTGAAATTCCATTTATTCCTTAGCCCAACATTTCATATAGAATTGAATCCTGTTACATGACCTGCTCTATGTTCCCTTCAGTGACTTGATTGCCTCACATCAGTTTTGTTAAGGAACAAGTGAAGCATTTTCTCCAAGTGTCTATGTAGCAGTTTTAATCTAGGGGATAAGTGTAGAATTAAATAAGATTCAAACATATGATGGACTTTGAGGGAGTTGATTGCTATATAACGTTAATCAGAAGTCCTATGGAGTGAACTACAGCCAGCTTATATTTACAACTTTTGCAAACATCAGAGACAAGGCTAATCAGAACATTTTCAAGACATATAAACAAGCTGTAGCCATTTGCTGAACAGATCAGTTATGTATTCATCAATGGTACCAGGAGACTTTATAGAACAGCATCAGGGAAAGTCTGAGGACATCTGCCTCCCATCAGCTAGACACATACACACACCTGCTAGCTTATCCCACCTCATAGCACAAAAGTAGTACCTTGATTGCAGGTTTAACTTTAGTCACTTTTTCTATATAGCAAACTACCCCAAAACTCGATAGTTTAAAACAGCAATAATTTACTTTTTCTAATCATGCTGTAGATTGATTATGTGGCTCTTCTGTCTCACAAAGTGTCTTGATCTTTTCAGGCTGCTATGACAAAATACTTTAGACTGGGTAACTTATAATAACAGAAATTTATTTCTTAGAGCACTAGAGGCTGGGAAGTCCAAGATGATAGTACCAACATATTTAGTGTTTAGTGAGGTTCCCTCTCTGCTTCACAGATGGCAACTTCATGCTGTGTCCTCCCATAGTAAAAGGGGCAAGACAGCTCTCAGAGACTTCTTTTATAACAGAAGGAATCTCACTTGGCCTAATCACCTTCCAAAGACCTCACATCTAAATATGATCATATTAGGGATTAGATTTTAATATATGAATTTTGAGGGAAACATAAACATTTAGAACATAGCACACAGTGTATCTGCTATGGTCATTCAAGTGGCTTTGCATTCATTTGGTGGCTGGTTTCTCTCAGCTGTCTGGGCGTTGGTGCTAGCTGTCAGCTAGGGAATCTCTACTGTCCATGGGAATGCTCTCCCCATATGACTTCTATCCTCACAGCTTTCTCCATGTAACCTCTCTTCCTCAGGATGGCTTGAATTTTCTTTGCAAGAAAGCTGGGCATCAAGAAGGCCAAAAATATTCATCTTCCATGACTCTAAAAGGCTAAGCCTAGGAGTCCACAGAGTCATTTCTGCCACTTTTATATTAGTTGCAACAAGTCATCAGCCAGTAAAGACTCAAGAAAAGAAGAAATTGATGAGAGGAGTAAGAGGTATGTCCAGGGAGGGGATGGCCATCTGTGATGACGTTCTAGAGTATTCATTTTTTAGTTTCTCCATGAGATGATTCTTATAGTTTATCTTTGATTTTAATTTTCTATTGCCTACTAAGTGTTGTATTTAAATTGTTAAATAATTAATTTTAAGTTACATTTTACGATTTATGTAATTTATATGATGTGTCCACCACCCATATATGTCCTACAGAATACTACTGATGTGTTTCTAGGGCAGTTTTTAGACATTGAGCTCACAAGTTTCAGAATATGCCTTAATCTCCTAGGGTTTCCTTTAATGTTTCATTATTACTCTCTTACAATGTTATGATCAAAGAAACAGGTCTATATTGTCTGTGGAGTAAAATTCAAAATTTGGACTAATAAGATTTGTCCTGTAGCCAACTGCTGGAAATTAAATATTGTTATATTGAAATGTTCTATATTGTATATTCATCAATATACCCCTTAGCCAGATTAGAAAACTGACATGTAAAACTGTGATTCACCTAAAATCATGCATAAAGTTAGGTGTGATGGAGCCTCCACCTTGAGCCTTTGGTCTTAGAGATCAGCCAATGGACTATGAGTTAGGATGGATACAGAGAGACAGGCCTCGTTCTGACTTCAAGCTCCATGATATCTATTTATCTTCTTTTAAAACAGTTGCATAGCTTTAAAAATATTTTATCTTAAATATAGGGAAAATAACTTCTACTTTATAATTTACCAAATAATATATGCAGATGACTTGAAATTAATGATAACACTATTATTTATACCTCACTCGTTCTTATAATAATATATCTTTGTGCACTTTGTGAGATAGTTCTGACTGAGAAGGAAATTTTAGTATTACCTGGGAAATAAGTATTTTCAGTAAAAATACATGCCTGCTACTACATCTGATTGTCTCCTAGAACTTCTCATCCTTCAGATTAGGGAATTTGAATTTTATGCTATTAATGTAGAGATAATTCTGAGATGTAGAGTGCTCCCACCTCAAAGCCCTTTCCTTATCAGCCATTGGTATGCTGCTTTACAGTATGAACATTGCCCAGCTGTCTCATTTAAACTTAAAATATAAAGCAAAAACACATAGAGAACATCATTTTCATCGTACAGATAAAGAAATCTAAACCCAGAAAATCTTGAGGTCTTTCCTATGGTCGTTTTGTCAAGCAATCTTCTGACTTCAAGACCTATGCATTTGCATTCTGCTTTCTCTCTGAATGCTGAACAAACACAATAATGTCATTAGGACCAGACCATTTCTGAGCAGATTTTGTGTATGAGGAAGTTTTCTACAGATTTCATCTGTAATATTTTCATTTAATCCTAATGCATGAGACATACGAATTATTAGTTTGACTTAACAGAACAGAAATCTATGTTCAGAGGAGCAATAGGCTAGCTTATAAAACTAAATATTGGCAGATTTTAAAAATTGGACCCAGAGAAGTAAATCTTATATACCTGGATATCATTTCCCCTTATGATCTACATGAGAGGGGGCAAAGAAGAGGATATGTATATGAAGAATCTGCAAATGGCTCTTTTTTGTGCTGGTCTATGCTAAGCCTTAACCTGCCATTGCACAGTATGAAATGGCAGGGGGTGTCCTTCTCACCACTTTAAGTTTGGCATGGTAGAATTTTACCTGCAGTTATAGACTGTGCAATGAATACACTGGAGGTGCAGAGAGCTAAGAAGTCATATTTTTAGCTTGGCTTTCTAACTCTGGGGAACAGTCGTCTGTAGCAGCATGATTTGATCATGTTTGATCGCTGACCTTGCACAGTTCTGTCTTCCTTACTCATTGCCACCATTGGCTCCCACAGTATTAATGGATTTAACCTAAAAAAAATTCTATTTCCTCAGTCTTTCTGCTATTATAGACTCACTGAAGCCCTCTGTGTAAAAACATATGTCTGCCTTGAGAAACCATGGGCATGCTTTGAAATTCTTCAAGTAATCTGGAGCACACCTAATCTGGAAGAAAATGGTTTTCATGTAAGTTGGAGAGGAGAGGTGATATGGTTTGCATCTGTCTTCCTGCACAAATATGTCAAATTGTAATTCCCAATGTTGCAGGTGGCGCTTGATGGGAGGTGACTTTTCATAAACAGTCTAGTACCATCCTCCTAGGTATTGTCCTCATGACAGTGAGTGGGTTCTCATGATATCTGGTTGTTTAGAAGTGTGCAGCACCTCGTGTGACGGTTAACATTGAGCATCAACTTGATTGGATTGAAGGATGAAAAGTATCGTTTCTAGGTGTGTCTGTGAGGTGTGTTGCCAAAAATTATTAACATTTGAGTCAGTGGACTGGGAGAGGCAGACGCACCCTTAATCTGGTGGGCACCATCTAATTAGCTGCCAGCTCAGCTAGGATAAAAGCAGGCAGAGGAACGTGGAAGACCTAGACTGACTGAATCATCTGGCCTTCGTCTTTCTTCTGTGATGGGTGCTTCCTGCCCTTGAACGTCAGACTTCAAGTTCTTCATCTTTGGAACTCTTGGACCCAGGACTGCAGACTGAAGGCTGCACTGTCAGCTCCCCTACTTTTGAGGTTTTGGGACTTGGACTGACTTCCTTGCTCCTCAGCTTGCAGATGGCCTGTTGTGGGTCACCTTGTGATCGTGTGAGTCAACACTGCTTAATAAACTAATCTTTATACATACATTTATCCTATTAGTTCTGTCCCTCTAGAGAATCCTGACTAATACACCTCCCCTTCTCTCTTGCTCTTGCTCCACCCACATGATGTGTGTACTTCTCCTTCCTTTGCCTTCCACCATGATTGTAAGCTTCCCAGAAGCCATACAAATGCCAGCAGAATGCTTTCTGTACAGCCTGTGGAACTGCAAGCCAATTAAACCTCTTTTCTTTATAAATTACCCAGTCTCGGCTATTTTTTTATAACAATGCAAGAATGGATGAACACAGAGGTTTACCTCTTCTGTGTGCATCTGTTTTTGTGCATTACCTCAAAACTGTAAAAGCTTAGACCAAATTAAAGCCAAGGATATCTGGGACCAGCAAGGGTGAGAGGGACTTCATGGGTGAAAGTTCTGAGTAGTGAGTGCCTCATCCTCTAAAGCCTGGACCCTCCCGATTCATTTCATGATGAGGCTCTCTGTTCTCTGTCCCATAGGAGTCACACTGAGGTGCTTGAGGTAAAACAAAGCTGACACTTAATAAGTATCTTAGTCAGCTCATACCGCATAACAAAACACCATAGACTGGGAGTCCTAAACAACAGATATTTATTCTCTCACAGTGCCGGAGGTTAAAAGTCTATGATTAAGGCTCCAATAGATTTGGTTTCTGGTGAGGGCTCTCTTCCTGGCTTGCAGATGGGTGCCTTCTCACTGTGTCCTCACATGGTCTTTGTCCTGTGCACATACAGAGAGAGAAAGAGAGATCTTGGTGTCTCTGCCTTTTCTTACAAACACATCAATTCTATCAGAATAGGGCCACTACCCTTATGACCACCTTAATTAATTACCTCCTTAAAGCCCCATCTCCAAATACAGTCATATTGAGGTTGAGGACTTCAACACATGAATTTTAGGGTGGAGGTGATTTGGATCATAAAAATAAGTAATAGGTATTATAATATATGAATATATGAGACATCAATTTTATGGAGGCATCATACTATGGAATTTTATATTACTTCATTCAATTTTGGTAAAGTTTTCCATACAAATATATATACACACATACACGTGTGTGTGTGTGTGTGTGTGTGTGTGTGTGTGTGTGTGTGTCTATCTATAACCTCATTTTAAAGGTAAGAAAAATGAGAGGTTGAAAATGCATTTGATTCAGATGTGTTTGTCTCCATAGACACTACCCTAAGTCTCAGTGTCTCTCTCTCTCTCTCTCTCTCTCTCTCTCTCTTCTATGTTACAGCAGCAATGAGTCTCTTCAACAGAAAATCCATCTCATACTAGAACTGAGCTGAGCTGAGCTGTCAGAGCAGGCCTGCCACTTGGGTGCTCTGCCACCTAACCAAGCCACACCATGCCCACTTGGCTTTTCAATCCTGCTCACCCAAACTCACCCACCTCCATCCACTTGGAACTCATTTTAAACTGACATCAGGTTTTGGGGCAAAGATGGAATGATAGCGAAAGCTATGAAATAAGTTTAAATGATGGAAAATTTTCCCCAAATGCTTTCAAAAAAGAGCTAATTTATGTATAAGCTGAGGAATTCCATTTTGTGTGTGTGTGTGTGTGTGTGTGTGTGTGCGCGCGCGTGTCTGGGTGGAGTGAAGGACGTAGGAGTGAGGAAGAAAAACAGAAAGAGAAGGTAAAGTAAGGGGGGAAGGAGAGAGTGAGATAAAGAGACTGAAAACCAACTCTTGCTCAAACCATTAAAGAAGGGAAAAGCTGCTGAATAAGGCCATTCATTACCCTCTTTTTGCACTTCAAACAAAGGGTAATTGTTGGTTTAGCTAACAAGTTGTGCCTTAATTACAGGCCATTAGGCATCATTAATAAAGAAAACCAAATCCAGAAGAATCTGAATCTCACGTCTTACATTTTATTCCCTAGAAAGAAGATTTACTCTAAAAGGATTTAAAACTGTTCCCAAACCATGTAACAGCTCCATGATGCTCACTGTCCCATAGCTTTGCTCAGACATTACTTCCACTGAGACGCCTCCCACTCTTCCCTCCCTCCCTTAACTCCCTGCTTCCTTGAGTACTGACTGATTGAAGTAGTCCTTAAGAATTTCAGAAGGAGGTACTGATGGTGACCTCATCCCCACATGGCCTGTCTGCCTCTTTGTCCTTTCAGATAGCCTCTGAACTACCTGCAAAGGGTAACACATTTTTTTCATCCTACTGGCCATGGAAATAATAAAAATGATTATCACTCATCTTATTTGTTGAATCCATAATACACATCCTTCTATTTACTTTTTTACATAATGTAATCCTCTCAACAATCCACTGGTGTGGGTGTAATTGCCTCTTTTTAAGGGTAAGAAAAGTGAGGCTCAGTGTGGCTAACTTGCCTATGGCCATGAAGCTGGTAAATGGCAGGGCCAGGACAGAAATCTAGAGCTCATGCTCTTGCCAGAAGCAAAATTAGGTAGAAAAGTGCTAAATGTTTAGTTGTCTATTTATAATGTGAACTTCTTTTTGCCAGTTGTATTAGTCCTTTCTCATGCTGCTAATAAAGATACATCTGAGACTAGGTAAGTTATAAAGGAAAGAGGCTTAATTGGCTCATAGTTCAGCTTGGCTGGGGAGGCCTCAGGAAACTCACAATCATCATGGAAGGCACCACTTCACGGGGCAGCTAGAGAGATAATGAGTGCCAAGAGAAGGGAAAGCCTTTTATAAAACCATCAGTTCTCAGGAGAACTCACTATCACAGGAACAGCATGGGGGAAACTGCCCCTATCATTCAATTATCTCCACCTGGTCCTGCCCTTGATACATGGGGATTATTACAATTCAAGGTGAGATTTGTGTGGGGACACAGAGCCAAACCATATTATTTCCCCACTGGATCCTCCCAAATCTCATGCTCTCACATTTCAAAACACAATCATGCCTTCTCAGCGGTCCCCTAAAGTGTTAACTCATTACTGCATTAACTAAAAAGTCCAAGTCCAAAGTCTCATCTGATACAAGGAAAGTCCCTTCTGCCTATGAACCTGTAAGATCAAAAGCAAATTTGTTACTTTCTAGATGCAATGGGAGTACAGGTATTGGGTAAATACACCTGATCCAAATGGGAGAAACTGACCACAACAAAGGAGCTATAGGCCCTAGGCAAGTCCAAAATCCAATAGGGTGGTCATTTGGGACTTAAAGTCCCATAGTGATTTCCTTTGATTCCATGTCTGACATCCAGGTCACACTGATTCAAAAGGTGGGTTCCAACAGCCTTGGGCAGTTTTTACCCCTGTGGCTTTGCAAGGTACAGCCTTCTTCCTGGCTGTTTTATGGGCTGGCATTGAGTGCCTGCTGCTCTTCCAGGTGCAGGGTGCAAACTGCTGGTGGGTCCACCATTCTGGGGTGTGGAGGACAGTGGCCCTCTTCTCACAGCTCCATTAGGCAGTGCCCTAGTGGGGACTTTATGTGGGGGCTCCCACCCCACATTTTCCCCCTGCACTGCCCTAGAAGAGGTTCTTTGTGAGGGCTCTGCCCCTGCAGCAAACTTCTGCCTGGATATCCAGGCATTTCCTTACATCCTCTGAAATCTAGGGGAAGATTCACAAACCTTAATTCTTGACTTTTGTGCACCTTAAGGCCCAACACAATGTGAAAGCTGCCAAGGTTTGGGACTTGCACCCTCTGAAGCACCAGCCTGAGCTCTACTTTGGCCTCTCTTAGCCACAGCTGGCGTGACTGAGATGCAAAGCACTAAGTCCTGAGGCTGCCCACAATAATGAGGCCCTGGACCAGGCCCAGAAAACATTTTTTACCTTGTAGGTATCCAGACTTGTGATTGGAGGAACTATCATAAAGGTCCCTGTCATGCCCAGGAGGTATTTTCCCCATTGTCCTGGTGATTAACATTCCTTTTTACTTATGCAAATTTCTTCAGCCTGCTTGAATTTCTCCACACAAAAAAGAGTTTTAATTTTCTATCACATTGTCAGGCTGCAAATTTTCCAAACTTTTATGCTCTGCTTTGTCTTGAATGCCTTGCCACTTAGAAATTTCTTCTGCCAGATACCCCAAATCATCTTAAGTTCAAAGTTCCACAGATCTCTAGAGCAGGGGCAAAACGCCACCAGTCTCTTTACCAAAGCATAACAAGAGTAGCCTTTACTCCAGTTCCCAACAAGTTCCTCATCTCCATCTGAGGCCACCTTAGCCTGGACTTCATTGTCCTTATGGCTATCAATATGTTGATCAAAGCTATTCAACAAGTCTCTAGGAAGTTCCAAACTTTCCCACATTTTCCTGTCCTCTTCTGAACCCTGAAAACTGTTCAGACCTCTGCCTGTTATCCAAATCCAAAGTCACTTTCACATTTTTGGGTATCTTTACAGCAGTACCCACTCTCTGCATTACTAATTTACTGTATTGGTCTGTTCTCATGCTGCTATTATATAAAAAACTATCTAAGACTGGGTAGTTTATCAAGGATAGATGTTTAACAGACTCACAGTTCAGCATGGCTGGGGAGGCCTCAGGACACTTACAATCATGGTGGAAAACACCTCTTCACAGGGCAGCAGGAGAGAGAATAAGTGCTGAGTGAAGGGGGAAGCCTCTTATAAAATCATCAGATCTTACGATAACTCACTCTCTATTAGGAGAACAGCATGGGGAATATTGCCCCCATGACTCAATTATCTCCACCAGATCCCACCCTTGGCACATGGGGGTTATTATAATTTGAGGTGAGATTTGGCTGAGGACACAAAGCCAAACCATATCACTAGTTGTTCTCTTTTGGGCTCAGTTTTGTGTTTCTGAAAATGTGTGGTGGTGATGGTTGCTTGATTATTATGAGGTCACATGTCAACCAGATTGGCTCATACCAAAATGACTAGCAATATAGTAAGTGTTGATGAGGACATGGAGCAACTGGAACTCATACATTGTTGGTGAGGGTGTAAAATGGCATAAGACCTTTGGAAAAATGTTTGGCAGATTTTATAATGTTAAGTATCCACTTATCATATGACTCAACAATTCTACTTCTGGGTTTTACTCAAGAGAAATAAAAACATATGTTCACACAAACAGTTCTACATGAATTTTTAAAGAAGCGTTACTCAAAATAACCAAAACCTGGAAACAACCCAAATGTTCATGAACAGGTGAAGAGTAAATAATACAAGAGCTAGGGCATATTGATATAATGTATTTTTTAAAATGATATCAAGGAGTGAATATGAACAAAGGGCTGAATTAGATATCCCCTATTCATAATAAGTATTTTTCTCCATATTATTTCATCTTTGTAATTCAACATAGTACAATCCCACAAATATGGAGAAAAGCAGCCATAAACAGAAAATTCCCAGTATCTAGACTAAACTGTCGTGGAAATCCACTGTGTGCTGCAGCAGCCACAACATACAGTGAGCTCAGTCCTGTGGACACATCTGCCTGGTTCTGGGTTTACTGTGACCTTCACATCATCTCCTTCTGCTGGGAGCCACATGATAAAGGGGTGAGATATTTTTTACTTTCCCATTAATAAGAACAGAATGAGCTCCATTCATTGGTCAGGGATAATCTACTATTTATCTTCAGGAGAGAAGGTAACGCAAATGGAAGAGTTGGGCAAACATGGCCCAGGGGTGTGTGTGCCTGGATGAACCCTGTTTTCATGTCAGTTCAGACAGCGATCAGTATCTTCATCACAGAAGTTCACAGAGCTGCTGTTTGGTTCCTTTAACATTAATTAGCCACATCTGCTGGTATCCAGAGCAGGGTTTATTGAACACTTAATATGGACAGAACATTCACTAGTCATGAAAAAGGCATAAATGTACATGAAATCAGATTTTTGCTTGAAATACAATGAGATAATTCCCTAAACTATTGGGGTTGGGCTATCTACAGTGTGTGACATAGACATGTGATACCGGAATCCAGAGGACAGGGAGGGAGAGCAGCTAGAAGCTACAGGGAAGATGACCAGAGGATTCAGGCAGGGCTGGATCAGAGGAAGAATTTACTCTGGGTGGCAGATATGAAAAGAAAAGGCATTTCAGGGATTACTGTCCTCACCCACCCAAACAGTATCATCCCTGGAGGCATGCGGTAAAGTGGAGATCGGGGCTTTGGGGTCTGGCAGAGCTGGATTCCTGCAGCTCTGCTTTTTAGTAGTCCTGTGACCTTGGCCAGCCGTTGAACTTCACTGAGCCTCTGTTTGTCATCTGTAAATGGAGATTATACTAGTGACTCTCTAATAGGATGCTGTGAAAATTGAAAGATTAAAGAATATCGCAGAAAGGGGTAATACAGGTTCTGATACGAAGTACAAATATAACTTACTTAATTTGTCTTGGTCTTTCCCAGTCTCCTCTGTTTTCAGGCTGCAGTCACGCCCGTCCTCTGCTATTCATCTCCCCACCCATGGGTTCCCCCAACACCACCCTCAAAAAATTAGAAACAGAAAGGAACTGATGCTGAAGACTTGCTCCTAAAAGCAATTATCCAACCAAGGGTCTCTGCATTGGAAGCTTAAATTCTTTGGGGAATGAAAGGTGTCACATCCAGGTGAAGGAAATTTCTTCATGAGTGCGAGTTTGGACTTTGTCCACTCCCAGGAATTATCTACCCTGTCCCTAAGTCAATCCAGCTAGATGAAAACCTCAGGCTGATCTGGCTATCCAGTTATGAGAAACCAGTTCTTTGACTGCATAGCCAGGGTAGCATTCTGAGATAGACATAGAAAATCTCTCAGCACCATAGCAAAGTGAAAATGCAAGATCAGTCCTAAGTGTCTTCTGTAGTAACATGCAAATCCAGTCATATTTCTGTCTTCCTCAGTCCTCTGCCTGGCTCTGCATTGCCATCAGGGAGGAAGGTGGTTAACACAACACAGACAGTCTCTTATGATCTCAGCTCAGAACTGGGTTGTGTACAGCCCAGCACACTCTACTCTGGGGCTCAGGTGTCACCACCTGGGGAGGTGACAATACATGTATTTGCTGAGTTTCTAGTTAGAGACGAGTTCCCTGCCCTAAATGGGACTCTAGTTCCATCACTGGCTTTTACAGAGATGTGTGGGGTTTGCAGTAAATTTTTATATACTAGTCTAGAGTACAAAATAAGCATGGTATTAAAGCAATGGCAGAGCATTAAAGAAATCTTCAATAAACGGAGATTTCCCTGATAAGAATAGGGTTAAAGTTAAATGGAAAACACTTTGAATTCCGCATACTTAACAAAGCAATTTCAAAGTTACCTTTGGGCCCTCAGACCTGGTCTTTCTTGTTCACGAGCATGTCAGCTTCGAAGGCCAGCATGAGAAATGGCATCCAATCTGACCATCCATGCAGGGGTGAAACTTCTCAGATCAGTGTGAAATTGGCCTATGCAAAACCAGAAACCAGTATGCGATTCTTGAGCTTTGTTATAATAGACAAAAGTTGTTTCTGGTTTTATAAGTAGCTCAACTGCATATTATGTCCATAATAAATGCCAATTAAATGAACGAATGCATATTACTAGACACCTTGACTAAGGACTCCTAATATTTCTAATAATAATAATACTCGCTGTCACCCTAATATTTCTAAAATTACAATTTAACTGTTTTTTGTTTCTTTTTTTACCATTCATACCCTGAATGATTATTTTGTCATCATTCTTGTCATCATGATGTGAGCAGGAAGCCATGGACCAGGCAGCTCCTTCATGCAATGTTCATAGCAACTTCTAAGGGACATACTACCACTGTTTATATTTCTATGTGAGGGCACTGACTTTTAGAAACTCTCAAGTCCCCAGAGACTTTGATCCAGTGCATAATCTATGCTCCTAAACACAGTGGAAAAAAAACAATGGGGCTCGGGGTAAATGACTTACCCAAGGTCAAGAATTTCTGTGGCAGGACTCAGTGTTAGTTTTTCAGGCTACAGTTCCAGGTACCTCAAATGCATTAAAGCCACACTTACGATGGAAACATATCAATGTCCAGTTGAATAGCTTTTTTATACCTAGGCTGGAACTGACATCAGATCTGGCCATTGAAGTTTCAGTTAACATTGATCCAAACAGGCAAAGGAAAGATCCAAATTGTCTTACTAACAATAGGTTTGGACTGGATGGCTGATTAAATCTCAGTTCCCTTTGATGCAATGGTAATGGGTTCAGGCTCAATTTCTCTGATAGGACAAATGTCTTTGAAGCTTCTTTGTGCTGGATTTAATGAGCCTGATTGTCATCTTCCAGAAGACAGTGCAGGCGAGGCCTGTGCAGTCAGGGTGGATGGGATCACTCATCGATCATGTTGTCACACCCATCAAGCAGTCGGAAGAACCAGGACAGGATGTGAAATCAATCTGACCATCTATTTATAGACGAGGCAGCGCCTTTGTCATGGTGATCCGAACAGCAACCTGGAAGGCAACATCTGCAGTGTGTGACTTCCACAAATTAAAAAGCATGTCCTGACAGCATGGAGAAGCAAATTTTATTTTTCTTCTAAAATATTTTATAAATACAGACTGTTCTTCTTGTCCTTTTCATCTTTATAACTCTCCTTCTCTTTCAATTTCTCATCCTCTCTCCATTCTTGACTTTCTCTCATGTTTTTTCTTTCTTTTTAACTCAATGAGAATTTAACTTTCATCATGCATTAGGAGTTATATAAAGTGCTGTGGAGAATTAAGAGAAGATACTCCATAGACCCTTCTTCAAGCCATTTTCAATATCTTTGTGGGATGGAGAGCACTTGCAGCTTAAAATCAAAACACCTGTTTTCTAATGGCTTCTACCTCTTATGCTTTCTCTTTATGACCTCATAGCAGTCACTTGTTTCTTGATCTCAGCATCTTCATCTGTAAATTAAAGCCATAATACCTATGGATAGTACACACATATTTGAACAGTTTACATAAAAAGGAACAAGCTTAGTACTAAGACAAAAAGCCTACTTGGATAATCGTGAGCAAATTAAACTTTCTAGGTCTCAAGACTTAGAAAATGAGTATTATAACTGAGTAAAATATTAGTGAAATGAGTGTAATATTAGTATGCATGTCATAAGATTGATGTGATAATTAAATGAGATTACATATATGAAAGCTTAAAATAGGCAGGACCTGGCTTAATAAGTACCTAGCTCGGTAAGGGCTTAATACAATTTGGTTAGTAATGTAAGATGTGGGGATGACATATTAAGAATAATAAAATGGTGTGTACAGCCTGCCTGTCTTCTTTCCTTCTTTCTTTTCTTCCTTCCTTGCCCTACCTCTCTCTTTGATTTCAAAGTCCTGTGTTATTGTTAATCTCTTAAGAGAATAGAATTCTGCTTCCACTTGGGATGAAGAAAATTGTAAAGAGCATAACTCCCACAAGGTAGCTGGTCTGGTCACAATCCGCTACAAATTTCCTTGAGGCCATCAGAGAACTGAGGTTACAAGGCAACTGCATACCCTGAATTCCAAACAAGGACAACCCTTTTGAACATGAAATTCTTGTTCTCTCACTTGTAACAGAATTCAGAGATACAAGTCCTGCCACGTAGGTGAGTAAGAAGACTACCAAAATTTAACAAATTATTAAAGGTGAAGTTTCAGTTCAGAGCAACTGCAGGCCCAGACACAAGAGGAATTTGCAGTCACACTCAACCTTCTTGCCATGTCCTCCCTCAGCTGTTCCCTAGAAAGACCGGGAGCAGGGCAGGAGACCAGAAGGGACCCCTCTCAGTTATACACATGCAGGATGTACTTGACCACTATGAGAGACCACTCGCAAAACACTACCCATTTCCTGGACCCCAGTGCTCTTAGGAGAGGAGCAGTAAAGAACATAATTCCCACAGTACAAGCAAAACCCAATTTTAATGTAGGAAGGATAAAAGAAAAAAAAAACCTAAAGGACTCTTTTTTTGGTGTCTTGCTCTGTTGCCAGGCTGGAGTACAGTGCTGCCATCTCGGCTCACTTCAATCTCCACCTCCCAGGTTCAAGTGATTCTCCTACCTCAGCCTCCCAAGTAGTTGGGACTACAGGCACGCACTACCACGCACAGCAATTTTTGTATTTTAGTAAAGACGGGGTTTCACCGTGTTGGCCAGGATGGTCTCGGTCTCTTGACCTTGTGATCCACCCGCCTCGGCCTCCCAGAGTGCTGGGATTACAGGCGTTAAGCCATCATGTGTGGCCCTAAAGAACTTTTTCTAAGGGGAAAGAAACAAGTCATTTTAAAAGATAGCAGGAAGCTCCAGCTCAAAAGCAACCACAGATACTAGACAAAGTGTTAATGCCATGGATAGGAGGGACAGGAATGTTAAGAAAGCCTCAAAACCCAAGATAAAAGGATCAATCTAAAAGTGATAGGGCCCAAAATAACAAAGTTGTCCCCACAAGCCCACTGTGAACTTAGATTGGTTGAGAAGGAAGAGCCAGTATTTTGGGGGCAGGAGCAGGAACATAGGGTGACCACCTCCACGGCACAGGCAAACAGGAGTATCAGAAAGGTGAAGGGAGAGCAGGAGCTTTGAGGAAAATTTTGGCACCCCAGTCCCGCCTGCCTTAGTCCATTTGTGCTGCCATAAAGGAATATCTTAGACTGGGTGATTTTAAAAACAGATTTGGCTCACAGTTCTGCAGGCTGTACAGGAAGCATGGCACTAGCCCCAGCTTCTGGGGAGGGCTTCAGGCTGCTTCTACTCATGGTGGAAGACAAAGGGGAGCTCCTGCTTGCAGAGATCAGACGGTGAGAGAGGAAGCAAGAGAGGGAGGGAAATGCTGGGCTCTTTTAAATAATTGGTTCTTATGAAAACTCATAGGTTACCATGAGAATGACATCAAGCAACTCATGAGAGATCGGCCCCCATGACCCAAACACTTTCCACTAGGCCCCACCTCCAACACTGGAGATCAGATTTTGACATGGGATTCAGAGGAGTTAGACAAACTATATTTAAACCATAGCACTGTCTTTGATGCCAATCAACAGCAACCCACCACTGAAGGAGTATGAAGCCTATGAGTACACACTGAAAAGGTTAGTGACAGCAAGAACAGCACCTCAAACCAGCTCAACTCCTGGTGTTGATTGACTCAGCACTCAACAGCAACATCTTGACAGAAGAAGGATGTTATCATTTCAAGGTGCAAATAATATTTACCTAGACTCCACTTTTCTACACATGATGTCCACCATTCAAGCAGAGATTATGAGAGACAATTTTAAAAAAAGCAAAAATAAAAAACCTATTGTCAATAAATAAAACAGTCAACAGAAAGGGATCAGAAGATAACCTAGAGTTGAAACTATCACTAAATGTTAATAGATCCAGAGGACACATGCATGAGCATATGAGAACTTCCATATAGAAATGAAAACACCCTAGAAATCAAACTCATCATATGAGATATAAAAAATTCCTCCAACTAACCACACCTGAGGGAAGAATCAGTGAACTTGAAGATTGCTTAGTAGAATCCAAAATGAAACACAAAAGAAAAGAGAGTAGAAAAAAAAATCAACCACAGAATAGAGCATCCAAAACTGTGAGATTATATCAAATGGTCTTATATGTGTGTGATTGGAAACCCAGAAAGAGAAGAGAAAGAGATGGAACAAAAAATTTTTTTAAATAGAATTACTAAGATTTCCCCAAAATAATAAAAAAAAATCAAACCAAAGTTTCAAGAATGTCACAATATACAAAGCAAGATGAATATCAAAAGAAAAAAATACTTATATTTATCTCAGTCAAACTGGCAAAAACCTTAAGTAAAAAGTTAATCTCTAAATCAGTCAGAGAAAACAACACAAACTAGATAAACATAAATAATGATAATGTTTGCAGCATATTTATCTTTAGAAATTATGAAACCCAGAAGACAATAAATGTGACATATTTTAAGTACACACAGGACATCTACACTGACTTCTATAGTCAGCATAAATGTTTCCAAAAATGAAAATAATATAAGAATTTTTCAGAGTCACATAGCCTTACATTTCCAGCAGTATTACAAGGAAAACAAAAAGAAGTTCTTCTGGCAAAAGTTTATGTTGATAGAAAGAAACATGGATCTATAGAAAGAAATGAAAAGTGCTATAAGGTAAATATAAAAAAATTCTTTATTTTTAATAATTAAAAATTACTGTCTGAAACACAAAATTATAGTACTATATTATAGTTTTATCTTGTGGCAAATGTAAAACTTATAATAGCAATAGTGCAAAAGATGCAAGGGATGAATTGGAAATACACTGTTTAAGATTCTTATACTATTCATGAAACAGTACCATATTATTTGAACATAGGTTGTGATAAGTTAGAGATATAGATATCACTTAAAAACTAAAAATTAGATATAACTAATAAGCCAATAGTTGAAATAAAATGGAATCATAAAACATTTGAATTCAAATTCAAATGTTTTGGGAAGAAAAAGAAGAAAAAAGAAATAGATAACAGATAAGGAAACAGAAATTATTAGCAGGATGCTAGATTTTCATCCAACTATATGATAAATTACATTAAATGAAAATGGTCTAAATACCCAATTAAAAAGCAGAGATTGTTACATTGAATTCTCTCTCTTGCTCTCTCTCTCTCTCTCTTTCCCTCTCACATACACACACACACACACACACTCCAACACACACAACAAAGACCTAACTATATGCTGTCTAAAGGAAACATTTTTAAGTAGATAAATACAGACAGATTAAAAGTCAAAGGATAGCAAAAAAATATACAAACACTAGTCAAAGGAAAGCTAACATTGTCTCTCTCTCTCTCTATTTTTCTCTCTCTCTCAGCCATCATCTGTCTCTCACACATGTACATGCACGCACATGCACAGCAAGACCTTGTTTTGCTGATGAAGGTGATAGATCAAATGCAAATGAATTCGACAAAAGTAGAAAATTAACTCAGAATGCTAACTGAAAATTGTATGCAGAGCTGGCAATGAGAGTCTAGTTAAAGAGAAAATCAATGGAAAACTGAATAGCACTACAAGAAAAGAAAGAGCAAGTGAGAGACAGTAGCAGGAAGAGAAAGAATATTAGAATGTGAGGGAGGGTGGGTAGAATGGTTGGTAAGAGTGAAACTTTAAGGGAGATGGTTGGACAGTTCTGCTGTGTGATGTGGACAATCCCTTCTCTTTACCTACAACACTTTGCTAAGATATTATATGAGTTCTTTTTGTTAGTGGAGTTAAATTTGTGTATGAGTGTCAGAGTAGGGGTGAGGGCTAGATTACATAACAGAAGTATATGCATTCATCATGTGTATTTCAGGAGGACATGCTCAAACTGCCACATGAAAGAGAAAGACGGTTCAGTTAGAGTCACGTTTGCATCTCCAGAGCCAAGCCAGATGCAGGACAGTGAAAGAACTTTAAAAAGTGACTGAATTATACTTGCTATGAACAGAATGTTTGTGTTCCTAAGAAATTCATATATTGAAGCCCTAACCCCCGTATGACTGTTTTTGAAGATATGGCTTTTAAGGAGTTAATTAAAGCTAAATGAGTTCACAAGGGTAAGGTTCTTATCTCATAGGATTGTGGCACTATAAGAAGAGGAAGAGTGAGAGAGACCTTGTTGAATCTCTCAGCCTTGTGAGGTCCCAGTGAAAAGGTGTCCATCCGCAGGACAGGAAGAGCACCTTCACCAGAGCTTGCCCATGAGGGCACCCCGATCTCAGACTTACAGCCTCCAAAACTGTGAAAAAATAAATGCCTGTTATTTATAAGCCACCCAGTTTATGGTTTTTGTTACAGCAGGCTGGACTAAGGCAAAACTAAACTAAAATTGATATTTTGATCAGGGCTGGTACATGGACCCTAAGACAAAAACCATATCTTACATCCAGATTTTGCTTGAGAATTTTAATTTAAATGTTCTGTATTGTAGGTGCCTGTATATTTGTAAAACTATGGTATATTTTTCCTTATTGACTTTCACTAAGTTTGTGCTAAGTTATACACTCAACACACCATATGAGAATGCTGAGATAAAATAAATATGCTGTTGTGTTGTATAACCTGTATCTTATTATCTTTTTTACGTCATCTTGGTGAGTATTGTCTTAGAATGCTCAGGCTACTATTTTTAAAAAATAAAATGGGTAGCTTAAAAAACAGATATTTATTTCTCACAATTCTGGGAGACTGGGAATTCCAAGATCAAGGGACCAGCAGATTTGGTTCCTAACGTGAGCCCTCCTCTGACTTGCAGATGGCCACCTTCCCTATGTTCCACTTATAAGGACATCAATTTCATCATGAAGGCCCTACTCTCATGACCTAATCTAAACCTAATTGCCCTGCAAAAGTCCCAGCTCCAAATATCATCACAATGGGGGACAATATTTCAACATTCAAATTTTGGTGAGACACAAACATTCTGCCTGTAATTGGCGTCAATCACTGAGGAAGTAGAATGTAGAGGCTGCTCATGTTCAAAGGCAGATTCACCAAGAAGCTAGCCCCGCCTGCCTCTCAGGGTCCCCACCTGCCTGAGGCTTCCCTGTATAGTGGAAATTGCTGGCAGTTGTAGAGTTTTCTATGTAGGGAAGCAATGCTCAGTGGCAGTCAGGAAGCATGGCCACTTAAGTAGCCTTTCTAGCAAATTGACTAAAGGAATCTCAGAAGAAAAGGACTGGAATCTCTTAAGTTTTCAGTATATTTTAATAATTTGTTTCCTCATTCTAAATAAATATTTACTGAAAATTAATTTTGTTTTTGTAATTCTTGAATTAATTTTAAATATGCCTCCCCTGAATTGTATAAGCTTCTGGCCCCAAAAAACCTGGATGGTAACCTGTGTATTGTATTTATAACTGACACACTTACATTAATGCAGCCCTTGCGACTTACCTACACTCTGCCCGTTTTGTCTATTGCTACATTAAAAATCACCCTCCCAAAAACTAGCATCTTAAAACAACAATTATTTGCTTTGCTGAAGACGACATACATGTAAGGCCCATTGAGAATGGCTTATCCATCTCACACAGCATTAACTGGAACAGCTGAGTGACGGGTCTGGCAAATCAGTGCTGATGATGGATCTGATGGAGGCTCAACCAGGGCTTTGGGCTAGGGGCAATGGCTTCTCTCTGAACGGTCTTCCACCACCTGGATCTGGTGCCTACATCACATATGGATTCTTCTAGAAAGTGTGTCAATAAAAGATATAGAAGCTTCCAGGTTCTTACAGCCTTGGCACAGAGACTGATTTACCATCACTATTCCAAGTTGTATTGATCATAAAGGCAGTTACAGAACCTACCCCGACTCAAGGGAAAGAACATAGATGCCTCCTCTTACTGGGAAGAACATCAAAAAATATGTGGCTATATTTAATCTGCCATACCATCGTAGGTTCTGGGGAGAAAAAAACGCTCAGGAAATCACCACTGACCATCACACACACCAGAAGAAAAGACTTTCTATGCATATGGAATTTTTAATGGAAGCATAAAAGTGTAAGGCCAGGTCTCTGCATTATATTCCACACCTAATTATCGTTTATACCAGATCAGTGTGTTTTAGTAATCACTAATGCATGAACAGAATATTATTAATTTAAAAATATTTGAACTACAAGAACACTTGTTTGTTAGGCAAACAAGTGATTAAAGTTTCATGATGTTTTCAAAGGTTTTTAAGAGATTAACACTATAATAAATCTTAAATATGGAAAAACACCTTGGAATTCAATTTCTGAAATTTTCCATTTTGTAGTAAGGATGGGGTGGTTCAGAATTAAGAGCAGTGAAGTGCACTAGTTAAAAACACTGACTTCAGAGCCAAAACTGGAATGAAAGTCTGCCCCATCCCTTATGATTATATAACCTTGAGGAAGCTGTTTACTTTACCATGCCCTTGATCCTTCAAAATTATGTGCCTCTGTATGTTCATATATGAAATGGGAATATAAACATACTAATCTCATGGAGTTATTACAAAGATTAAACAAGTAAATACTTGTAAATCACTTAAAAGATGGCTTGGCCACCTGGTATGTGTTATACATGTTTGATAATACATACATGCATACATACATACATGCATATATACTGTAAGATAAATCTGAGTCTCATTATCCAACAGAAGCCAACTTTGCAAGTAATACAGTCCATGTCTCCTGTTTCAAAACACAGATGCACTCAAACTGCCTTGAATTACAAAAATGTTTTCAGCTCACCATGTCATGGCATCTCATAAGCAAAACCTAAATGCATTATTTGGACTTGCCTATGAATAAAAATAGCCCTATTCCTTACAAAGAAGTTGTTTTTCTTTTTGCCGTCTTAAAGAACTATTCTTGCCTCTAGAACTCAGTTTGGGAGCTCCAAAGAATGTAAAAAGAGGGTGAGGAGGGAAGATTTCAGGAAAAGCTAGGCTCATTCCGACATGAATAATGCAAAGTAGAAAGGAGTCTTAAAGCATTCTGTATCTGCAGTCTTGACATGACAGCTCTGCCATTTGGCTGTAAATAACTGACAGGTCCAAAGTCTAAGGGATTACTTTAAATGTTGCAAGTGATAAAACCAAGGCTCTAAAGGACTCAGAGGAGAGAAATAGTCCAGTGGAATAGCAGAGAAAAGAACTTGCAAGTGATAAAAAGAGTACATAATTTAAGACTTTCTAGGGCAGAATGCGATCACTGGAGGTTGGCTGTTTTTCCCTAAGTCTTTGCTTTGAAGTGCATGGTCGGACCATAAGTGTAATCATTGCTCTATCCAGCCTTGATCTACATCAACATCATGGGACTGTGAACTCCTTCCCTGCCACCAGATTAGAAATGCTGCAGTATGGGGACTGGCTGCAGGAGAGGAGAAAGGTGAGACTTTTGCAGGAAAGCTTGTTTTTGTTTTTCATTCGTGATCAGAATAACATGCATTAAGAAGATATACAAATTTTTAACACGTTCTGTTGCCTTTAAACGTTCAGAAAGTCTCACTCTCTAGCCATCCTTGGGTGCTCTTTATTTTGAGACACACTATCTCAGGAGGCCATCATACTTGAATTGCTGAAACAGGTTCATTACTTGACCTACCAACTCTCAAGTCCTTGGCCAATCAATTCAGGGTGCCCTCTGCTCAACTAGGTGAAGCTCACCACGATGTCTCTTCAAGTTTTCCCGCACAAGGCTTCATCAGCTGCCTCTGCCCACAAGAAAAAGTACCATTAACTTCCAGAGCTTCACTGCCACGCATGTGCCAAATGCTCTTGAATCTTGACTTCCTTCCTAAAGGTCCAAACCCACACATCAAATTGCATATAATAAACATATTCATTCTGGTTGTCTGCAAGGTTCTCAAACTCAGAATTTCCAAAACTGGACTCCTTCCACCCACTTCCTTCCCTTGAAAAAATGCTGTTCTGTCACATTTCTTTCATTTCAATCTTTGTTGTCACTCATCCAAGCAAAACATTGAGACCATTCTCATATACCCCTCTCTTTCATTTGCCAAACACTAGCACATCAAGCTCAGTCAATTTTACTTCTTAGATATTTTAAAAATCTGCCTCAATCTCAAGCACTTGCCTTCTCACTACCTAACTTTTGTAAAAGCCTCCTGGCTCGTCTTACCAGCTCTAGCCTTTGGTCTCTTCCTATTAAAACTATTCTCTGCTTCATCTTTTCACTGGCAATTCAAGGTCAACTTTAACAGATTGTTCTAGCATTGACTTCCACTAGAAACTATGTAACGTCCAGAAATATGATTTTTAGCTAAAAAGATTCCACTTCTGATACAATGGTGTAAGCTGCTAGCAGATCAATACATGTGAGGAAAATGGCCAAAACAACTTCTGCAAGACTCTGAATAGGAATCAATGGTGGAATGATTTTGGAGCAGAATTGACATTATGAATGTGGGAAACACATGATGTGAGTTCTATGTTTTTGCAGATTTTGCCAGAGGGTTATTGCATTCCAGCATGGCATGGGATGACTCAAGCTCCCATGAAAAACCCACTGACTTTCTGGTCTGAGGAGTAAAGCAAGAGAATCCAGGGTAACCATAACCACTAGAAGGTGAGGGGAATCTTAGAAGGGAGAAAGGCAGAGAAGGAAAAGCCCTAGTTTCTGTGTGCAAATTTTATAAGAATCTAGCTGGCCCCTAAACAAACTGAAATCAATTCCATGAAAAGATAAACCATGATTTGAGCCACTGCTCACCACAGGTGAGACAAGATCACTGTTTGAGTCTAGTCAACTAAATTGTCAGCTAAAACAAAGACATCACATTCTCTGGAGGAATGTAATAAATCCACGATCTCATTAACAAAACATTCTCAGTACTCAGGATGCAATCTAACATTGCCAGACTTAAGAAGAAGCAGAAAAATGTGACCATTCTCAAGGGAAGAGACAGTTAAAAAGAGGCAAAATCTTGAGATGACACAAATGCTGAAACCAGCAGTCAAGCACTTTAAAGTAGTTGCTCTAAATGTGCTCAACGGAATTAAAGAAGAAAGTTAATTTAAATGAAAATATAGGATACCTCAGAAAAAAACTGGAAGATATAAAACATAACCAAAATGAAATCTTGCAATTCAAAGAAATAATATCTGAAATCTTTTGAAAAGTAGGATGGGTGTAATTGCATAATTGTAATTGCAGAGAATAGTCAGTGAACTTGAAGATAGATCAATACGAATTACCCAGTCTGAACTAGAGATAGACTAAACACATGAAGAAAAAGAGAGTGCATGACTCCCAAACCAGTGGTACAATATTAAAATGTTTAACATATATGCCATTGTGGTCTCAGAAATGGAGAAGAGAATGGGACAGGAAAATATTTGACAAAATAATGGTCAAAATTTTTCTAATTTCAGAAAACTCAATATATTGCAAGGAGGACAAATATGAAGAAAACCATGGGTAAGAACATCAGCACCAAACAACTAAAAATCAAAGATAAAGGGAATGACTTTAAAGCAGTCAGAGAAAATTACATGTTACATGGAGAAGAGCAATATTTTTTATTACCAAAGGTTCTCTTCAGAAATTATGAAGGTCAAAATTTTGGAATAATATGAAAAACTACATATTAAATAAAGAGGAGAAACAATTTGAAATTACTAAGTATTTTTCATTACTATGGAAGTCAGAAGCACTGAAAAAACATCTGTAAAGTTTTGACAAAAACTAAACAAAAACTCTCAACCAGGAATTCTGTATCTTGCAAATGAATAAAGACAAATAAAGACATTTTTAGTTAAAAACAACAACATGAGAACTTGTTGCCAGCAGAGCTGTACTGCAAGAAATGCTAAAGGTAGTTCTTCAAGCCGAAGGCAAGTATCAAGGGAAAACTCATATTCATGACAAAAGTATGTCAGAAATACTCAATACATGAATAAATATTAAAAACTTAAAAAAAAAAACACCTGTTTCAAAAATCAGTGTTTAAAGCAAAATCACAACATTGCTGTAGAGGTTTTACAATAAAATGAGATATAATGCATATGAAAACTTTAGCATATGGGATGGTTGAGAAAGACTAATTGGACCTTTTTGGCTGCAAAGTGTCTACATTTTATGTGAATTAGCACAATATAAAATCTAAGCAGATTGTGAAAGAATAGATATGCACTTTTCCATCCATATATTACTACAAAAATACAGTGAAGTACAGCTAAAATGCCAATAGATACAGTAAAACATAATTGCTCAAAATTTTACTAATAAGAAAAAGAAAGCAGGGAAGCAAAACAGAGGAACAAAAAGCAGTGGGGACAAACAATACGATTAACAGAATACTAAATAAAATAGTAGGCCAATATCCAACCATGTAAATAATTGCATGAAATGCTAATGGAATAAACATTCCAATTAAAAACAGATTATTAGAATGAATAAAAACACAAGACCCCAATATATGCTGTATAAATATAAATACAGTCGTGTGATACATAAAAGATTTTAATCAAGGATGAACCACATATTCAATGGTGGTCCTATTCGGCTAATGGAGCTGAAAATTGTCTATTGCCTAGTGATATTGTAGCCATTGTAACACAGAAGTGGAATGCATTATTCTGTGTTTGTGGTGATGCTGGTATAAATAAACCTACTGCATTGCCAGTTGTATAAAAATCTAGCATACAATTACATACAGTACATAATACTTCATAATGATAACTAGAAATTGTATTACTGGTTTATGTATCTACAATTTTAAACTTGTGTTTTACCTATCAAGAAAAAAAGTTACCTGTAAAATAGCCTCAGGCAGGTCCTTCCGGAAGCATTCCAGAATCAGGCATTGTTATCATAGAGGTGACAGCTCCATGTGTGTTATTGCCCCTGAAAACTTTCCAGTGGGATAAAGTATGGAGGTGAAAGAGTGATACTGATAATCTTGACCCTGTGTAGGCCTGGGTTGATGGGTGTGGGTTTGTGTCAGTACACTCTACAGTGTTTGCGCAAGGACTAAATTGCCTAACAAAGCATTTTTTAGAGCATATTCCCATTGTTAGGTGATGCATAACTGTACACAAATGGATGGAAAGTAAATGGATGGGAAAGGTACCATGCCCATAATAGGTATGAAAAGATTAGAGTGGCTCTATTGGGTAAACTAGACATCAAGAAAAAATATACTGTAAACATGGGCATGTGCTATAAGCTGTATGTTTGTGCCCTCTGCTCCAAAATTATATTTTGATATCTTAATGTCTAATCTGATGGTATTAGGTGGTGGGTCTTTAGGAGGTAATTAGGTCATAAGGGTGAAATGAGCCCTCATGAATGGGATTAATGCTCTTCTAAGAGGAGATGAGAGCTTTATCTCTCCTTTCTGCCATGTGAGGATACAAGGAAAATAAGGTCATTTGCAAACCAGGAAGTGGTTGCTCAGCAGACACGGGGTCTGTCGTCACTTGGTCTTGGACTTCCCAGCCGCCAGAACTGTGAGGAATAAATTTCCAATTTGTAAACTACACAGCCTCTAATATTTTGTTATAGCAGCCTAACCTGACTAGACCACATGACATAATGATTTAGTCAAATGAAAATTCATCACAAACACATAAAACCATAAGTGTATTTGTCACTGATAACAGAGCCTCAAAATATGTGAAGCAAAAAACAGAATTAAAGGGAGGAATAGGTGATTTCACATAGTAGATTTTTATAGTTCTCTCAGCAATTGGACAAACAATCTGAAAGAAATTTGTTAAAGACATAAATGATTTGAATAGTACTATCAACCATATTGACCTGATTTATATTCATAGAAATTACCAATAATTGCATAATCTACCATCTTTTTAAGAGCATGTGGCACTTTCACCAAGACAGCCCATATTCTGGGCTATGAAACAAACCTCAGTAAATTGAAAAGATTGATATGATAAAGATTACTATATTAGTAAGGGTTCTCTAGCAGAAGAGAACTAATAGGATAAGTGTATATATAAAGAGGAGCTTATTAAAGATTATTCACTCACATTATCACAAGGTAAAGTCCCACAACAGGCCATCTGCAAGCTGAAGAGCAAGGAAGACCAGTCCACGTCCTGAAACCTCAAAAGCAGGGAAGCCAACAGTGTAGCCTTGAGTCTGTGATCAAAGGTCCAAGAGTCCCAAAGTTGAAGAACTTGGAGTCAAATGTTCAAGGGCAGGAAACTTTCAGCACAAGAGAAAGATGGAGGTCAGAAGACTCAGCCAGTCTAGTCTTTACCTGTTCTTCTACCTGAAAGCTGGCAGCTGATTAGATTGTGCCCACCCAGATTGAGGGTGGGTCTGTTTTTTCTAGTCCACTGACTCAAATGTTAATCTCCTTTGGCAACACCCTCACAGACACACCCAGGACCAATAGTTTGCATCCTTCAATTCAATCAAGTTGACACTCAACATTCGCCATCAAAAGTGTGTTCACTGACAGCAATGGAATTAAATTAGAAATCAATAAAATAAGACATCTGGGGTTTTTTGTACACTTCTGGTGGGAATATAAAATGGTTCAACACTTTGAGCAACCTGTTCAGCAGTTTCTTCTGATTTTTAACTTATACTGAACATATGACCTTGTCATTCCATTTCTAGATATCTACCCAAGGAAAATGAAAACACAAAGACTTGTACATAAATATTAATAATAATTTTGCTCAAACTAGCAAAAATCCTGAAAACAAACCTAACGTGCATCAACAGGTGATCAGACAATATGTTTCCAATCCATGAAATACTACTCAGTTAAAAAAAATGAAATGAATATACCAATATAAATGAATATCAAAATAACTTTGTGAGGTAAAACAGCCTAGATACAAAACTACTGGATAATTCTATTATTAAATATTTGTACAATACAAGCTAACCTACAGGGCAAAGAGTAGACTAGTGGCTTTCTGGAGTTGAGGGACTAAAAGTGTGTACACAGAAATGTTTAGGGTGATGAATATTCTGTCTTTCAATGGTGGCAACATTATTTTGTGTACATGCATTTTTCAAAACACATTGACTCGTAAATATTTAGATGGCTGCAATATGTAAGTTATATCTCAATAAACTGCATAAAATATGTTACCTAAGGAAATTCAGTCCAGTTAAAAACAAAATGCCAAGATTAACCAAAGAGAAAATGCATACAAATCCATGTTGCTTCTCAATATACTTTGACATTGGTCTATCAGTTGTTGAAAAGCATATCATAGCATGGATTATGAAAAGCAGTACGCCATCATGGTCAGTAATCTGCGAATGTTCTCCAACAGCCACAGGTGATTCAAATGAATCTTTACCTTAATTGTGAAAGGTTTAGATGAAACTTCACTAAAAATGTAAAGAATAAATTGGTTTCTAACCAAGTGGAGATGGTTAAATGCATGGTCATGACAGTTATTAATATAGACTATGGATTTTATAACATGTTTCATTTTTGTCCTCAATAATTTATGGTGTGTATTATAATTAATGGCATCTTAAAATCAAGAAACTATGACATAGGTAAGAAGTGTCCTATCAAACATCTGGCATATAACAGATAATTGATAGTTTAAAGTTTTAAAAGTAAGCTTTTAACATTTGGGAAAAGAGAAATAAAACAAGTTTGGTATACATATATTTGGTGGACTACTATATATAGCATATATAATATGTAATATAAATATAGTATACGTAGTATTATATATATTTGGTCAACTACTATACATAAAAATTATATATACTATATATATATATATAAAATACAGTGTGTGTATATAAACAGAAAATATGTAAAATTCACCAAAAGAGGTTATTTCCTAAATATTCTGCCAAATTTTTTTTACTGAACTGCATTCTATGATAATGGGTGATCCCTGTATATGAGAACTAAATGGCCTCAGAATCTGGAATACCAATGTCTCTCTAGGAAATTTTCTTAGCTGAAAGCTTCAAAATTATTAACTGTAATCTTGCTACACATTAGTACTAAGATGAATTGCAGTTTAAAATGTCATTAAAGATGGCTAGAAATTGGGCATTGCTCTTTCAAATAGAGATGGACAGCAGGAAACAGATTGAGAGTTTTTTCTACTGCAGTGGTGAAATGTCTCATTTCCCCTTATAAATTAAATTATGAAAATGGAAATACTCTTCAGAGTTTCTAATCAGTTTAGAATCATCAACCCATTACTTTTTTACAAAACTGATATAATTCCATTTGAAAGTAAAGAGGCTTCCTGTTTTAATTAACAGATTTTTTTAATATTAAAATAGGTCACTGACAATTGGTCATACACATACTGAATACCAAATAGCATTCCCCAATAAAGAGACAACGAGGGTTCCTTGGAGAAATGACTGCTCCAGGCCTAAGCCAGAGAAAGTACATCTCAAGATGAACTTGAGAAATTCTGACGTGTCAGAAAAAAAAAAGAAATTTCTGGAAGGTTAATATGGTCATGACAAAATGATGGAGTAGCCAGCTTGAAGGAGCTCTCACTAGCCAAATTTAGAAGTTGTGAGAGTAAAATAGAAGAGAGAGAGACACTACCTGATTTAAATCATTGAAATAAGTAAAATTCTGTGAGTTCATAGTTGCATTCCAGTAAAGAAAAAAGAAAAAGAAAAAAAAAGTAGAGAAGAGATATAATCCCTTTACAAAACAACGTCAGTTAATAAACAGAAAAAGAATTATAGAATTGTAACTAGAAAAATAATTTTCCAGTCCTCAATATATAATAATTGATTCAGGTAAGACTTATGAATGGATACAGAAAGCATGGCCAACATCTGCTTAGAAAAATAGGGACTTTGCATAGTGCCAAAATATCTTCTCACAGATTACTTAGCAGTTACAAAGGAGAAACGTAGCCTAACATTGGAAAGATATCATGATCTTAACCAAGCAATAGAGTATAATATTGGCAACAGTAATACAATCTGGTATTATGAGCTTTTTGATGTGATACCTCGGGAAATATAACACTGCCTGTGTATTATTCATGTCAAAAATGTTTGATCTCAATCTAATCAAGAGTTAGATCTAAATTTCAGCTCTAAGATATGAAAAAGCACCAATCAGACAAGGCCAGAATGTGGGAATTCTGTAAAACAACTTTCTTTTTTTTATTATTTTTTATTTTACTATAAGTTCCAGGATACAAATGCAGAATGTGTAGGATTGTTACACAGGTAAACATGTGCCATGGTGGTTTGCTGCGCCTATCAGCTCATCACCTAGGTTTTAAGTCACACATGCATTAGTTCTTTGTTCTAATGTCCTTCATCCCCACTCCCCACCCCCCGACACCAGCTCCGACCAGTCCCAGGTGTGTGTTGTTCCCCTCCCTGTGTCCACGTGTTCTCATTGTTCAACTCTCACTTAAGAGATGTTTAACTTCCACTTATGTGATGTTTGGTTTTCTGTTCCTGTAAACAGCACCTTGGACTCTCCCAAAAGCCAATATCATGAAAAGAAAATATGCAGGAATTTTTCCAACACAGGCTTGTCCATTAAAACTTCAGGCATTAGTGAATATGCTTTTTATCTTTGGTATACAATATAGTAACCATTGGCCACATGTGGCTACTGAGTATAGCTAGTGAAATGAAGAAATTATATTTGATAGGGTATTTCTAGTCTACAAGAGACTGAAATATCCTAGGAACCAAATGAGATTCCATACCCTGATGGGATTCTGATTCAAAATCTTTGGAATAATTAGTAAAATTTTAACGAGAAGGGGATACTAGTTGATATTTTTAAATTATTGTCAATTTTTCCAGACTGCTAGTAGTAATTGTGGTTATGAAGGATACTGTCCTTGAGAGATAAGAGATAGATGCTCAAATATGCAAGGTTTGCACGAGAGATGTCTAAAATATGTGTGTATCTGTGTGTGTGTGTGTGTGTGTGTGTGTGTGTGTGTGTGTGCATGTGTGTGTGAGAGAAAGAGAGAGAGAAACAAAGATGACAAAATGTTAACAAATGCAGGAGGGGAGAGAGTATACAAATGTTTGTTATAATAGTCTTCAAATTTTTATGTTTTTTGGAACTTTTAGTAACGGCTGGGGAAAAGCAGCTCACAAATTCCAGCTTTGCTGACCATAAGTGTTCAGGGACCTGACGTTGGGCATCACTAGTCAAGGTTGAATCTTCCTATGCAGATCCAGATGGAGAAGAATCAGAGGCCAGAAATGGGAAGGAAATTGTTAGGGACTCCCTGTCATTCACGAGCTAAGAAAAGCCTCCCAACTTGAACCCAAACCCCCAGCACAGCAGTCTACATTTTTGCACAGCATAGTGCAGATTCCCGACTCCAAGAAACGGTACAAAAGAGTGGCTCAGAGCACAGGCTACAGGGTTAGGTCAACCCCTCTTTGAAGATTGGCTTTATTAAGTCATCAGATTTTCAGAGTGAGACCTTGGGCCCAAAACATTAAAAATTCAATGATTTCCTTAACTAGAATAAAAAAGAAAAGGAAGAAATCCATGACTCCAGGCTGAGATTTATTCTATTCTCTATTTCCCTGAAGGAGCTAGGGCTCAGAATGAGGGCCTCCATGCAGCTCGCAGTGAGTACAGAATCCCTGTATTTGCTCCTGAGTTCACCTTGCCCTGATGTCTCAACGTTTGAACTGGGTGCTGCTCTCTCATCATTCTCTTCTCATAGTCAGGCTTCGTGTTCTGAGCTCCCTGTTCTCTTGCTGCTTCTGGCTCTGCCGGGTCATTAACCTTACTCTTGAGTAATAGTCCTAATGAGAAAAACCATTGCAATCAACAATTAAGTAATTTCCACACATTTTGCTCTTCAATTTTATTTGATATTTTCAAGGACCTGTACTGCACAGAGTAAAATTGGTAGGCTCTATTCAAGAGATTGTAGAGCTGGCTGAATTCAAAAGTCCCATTTTTTTGTCCAATTGAATCTCCTACACCAATTCTTTGCTGCAGTATGTCAAACTCTGAGGCCTTGAATACCTTTTTCAAGGAAATTGGAATTAGGAGAAATCACTTGCTATTAAACCTAGTAGAGTCTGTTCTTAGTTAAAGGTCTTTATTCCTCATTCAAATGCCTTCTGGGAAATTTAAGCAGCTATGTTGAATAGTTTTTTGTCATTAACCTTGAAATCATGTGGATTATTTAATTCTTAATGAAATCTTATCATATGCACACCTTTTGATGTTTAAATGAATTAAGTGGCTCTGTTTTCAACTTTCCCTGATCGTTCTGAAAAATCTGGCAGAGAATCAGTGTACACTGCAGGATCAGGCCCAGAAGAAATGGGAATTTTTATTATTCAGTTTCCCAAATGTGGATGCTTATTCTCTAGCCATTTCTACTTAGGCAAAAGTTGTGAGTTTGCAGTGATTGGAACTCTCTTATTTGCTAAAGGACTAATGCCCTCCCAAGAAAAGATAGTCTTATGATTGTGACTTAGAAATCATTGGCATTCTTTTAGCTATGGAAGGAAGGTTCTAGCAGAAGGACCTCAGGCTCTGCCACCAGGCAGAGGAGTGTGCAATCTTGTCTTTAGATTTGCTGGTTGTTGAAACATAAGATAATAATAATTATTTTAAAGTGATTATGGTGACGATGATGTCAGATAACTACATGTCATCATCTAGCACAGTCTTCATTTTCGCAATTGCCAAGTGAGCACCATGTGCCCGGCTTGTCCATGTCTCCCCAGGGGTCTATTCTTTCAGAGCCTCTGGTGTTGTGGATTCAATTCAAACTGACACTTGTCTTTGTTTGTTCTATCTTTATGATTTTTACCAAGAAGTGCAATCTTTGAAAAGATGGAAATACTTAGCTTTCAATCTTTGATAATTATACTCATTTAAACCTGAGTGAAGAAAAATATCTTACCATCTCTATTTTGCAGATGAAATACCAAAGACTTTTATGAAGTAAGTAACTTGAAAAGCTAAAAAATGGCAAAGTTCAGCCATTTACCATAAAACTCTTCTTAAACTATGCTCCTAACATATACTTGAAATACGTCTGTATACTTAGAATCGTATCTGTTAGTTGATTATTATTCTTTACGTGTACTTTATTAGTAGTATTAAATGAAGAATGCATGAATTACAGTGAGTACTCAATACATGTTATCATTATTATTATTTTTCTCACTGGAAAGAATAGATGAAAGAAGTGAAAGAGAATAAAAATCAGGATACGGAAGGTGATTAAGAGGGACAATCCTCTGCTTTTAAAAAAACATTAATTATTTTGAGGTGAGGTCTTGCTCTGTCACCCAGGCTGGCGTGCAATGACACAATTACAGCTTATTGAAGTCTCAACCACCAGGATGCACATGATCCTCCCACATTAGAGTGTGCCACTTTGCCTGGCTAATTTTTATTATTATTATTATTTGTGGAGACAGGGTCTCACTATGTTGCTCAGGCTCATCTCAAATTCCTGGGCTCAAGTCATCCTCCTGCTTAAGCCTCCCAAACTGCTAGGATTATAGGCATGAGCCACTGCACCCAGCCAATATGCTACTTTTGAAGAAGCAAACATCTTTAGACTAAAAATAGTTATGGAGTTATAGAAAACTCAGTAAAAAGAGAAATAAAAACCTAACTCTATTTTAGTAAAAATCTATTTTAATTTTTGACATAACAAGTCACAGAAACTAAATAATCCGACAATTTTCAATGCAGTTCTCTGAATGTATGCTTTTAGTATGATATTGCTTAAGGACAAAAGGAACCTCCAGATATGTTCATCTTTATTTAGTGAGTTTCTTGTTAGTATCAATATTGATATTAAAAATGTGAAAGTGTTTACTTCTACTACAGATAAGCAAATAAGTAAGCGCATTGATATCATTAGAACCCAAGGTTTTCCTTATAAGAGAAAGAAAATTAAAATATCAAATAGACTAAACTAAGGAAAGCCTACCATGTAAAATTTGAATTAGAAATATCAGGATGATCTCGTGGTTTAAATATGCAAATATTTCCTTGCTTTTCTACTGAAAGGGCCTAGAGTCAATGATGACACAGAAGCAGTGAACACTCATGGCACTCAGATCTTACTTCCCAAATGCTAGGGACTCAGGCCTCTCTAAGAAATGGCCAATTGTAAATCTGAGACAGGGAAAGACTCAATAAATCTGCAACATGTGGCAAAAAGTAAAAACACGCTGAAAGCCTAGGGGACCATGAATAAAGGATACAGCAGGGTGTCATGTGAATTTCAAAATACTAAGAAGGATGCCTCCTCTTGTTTGCTTGTAATCACTGGTGTGTCACCCCAGATGAAATAGCAACTCCAATAAGCATATGGCCACCTTGCCTAGGAAGACATAAACATGGTGAGCATGAGAACATTAAGGAATAATTAGGTAACTCTCAATAATTTAACCCAAATGATGTCACTCAGTGATGTAACTTTAATAGAAAATGAGATGTACCTTAACTCCCAGGTCCTGCAGTAACACAAGACTCTTCAGAACTGCTATACCCCCTGCCAACCTGCTACATCCCCCAAGCTAGTGTCATTGAACAACCTTGTACTCTCTTTCTTGTGACTTTCTCGGAAACATTAGAATATTCGCAGGCAGAGCAAAACTCACGGTGGGCAAGGCAGACAGAAAAGTACTGAACAATTGGGGGATTCAGGTCGTAGTGCCTTTTCCCACGTTTTAATTTTGCTTAGTCACTTAGCTTTTTAGGGAGATAATGCTTGAATTTGTAAATGCTGAAAAAGGTGGTGTTTGTTTGTATGATTTCTTGCTTCTGCTTTTGCATTCTATAGCTCAAAGTATTACATTTTTGTTGTGACTTGAGTAACTTGAAATTGAAACTAAAATCGGAAATCTGAGTGAAACACAGGAGCCATCTTTTCAAAGTTCTTATTATCTAAATCTGTCATAATTTGACACAAACAGACTAATTTTGGAAATGGATTATAACATGTTGAATTTTAAAAAACTATGTGTCCTTACTCTTATGTAGAAAACAGGAAGAGAAAGGAGAAAAATGCAAAGAAAGTTAGCTCATAAGTTATATTAGTCAGAGTTCACCAGAGAAACAGAACCAGTAGGAAATATATACATATATAATATTTATAAAAATATGTATTATACATATATTATACATTTATGTATTACCTATGTGTTTATAAATATACCAGACATAATATATTTATATATCAAATATTCAAGTTTATAAATATATATTATACATTTATAAATATTTATATATCATATATGTATATAATAAAATGTTATATATTATATAAATATATAATATAAATACATATCATACATATATATGTCTATAAATATATACGTTCTACTTCATGTATGTACACACAATATATGTAATATATGAAGAGGTTTTTGTAAGTTATTTGCTCATGGTATTATGGAGGCTGATCAGTTGCACAATTTGCCTTCTGCAAGCTTGTGAGACTCAGGAAAGCCGATGATGTAGTTCACATGTCTGAGAGCCAGAAAGCTGATGGTTTATATTCCAGTTCCAGTTTAGGCCTGGAAACTTGAGAACCAAGAGCACTGAGGGCAGGAGAAAGTTAATGTCCTAACTTATGTAGTCAGATGGAATGAATTTAACCTTCCTCTTCCCGTCCTTTTTGCTCTGTTCAGGTCCTCAGTGGGTTGGGTGATGCTGGCTCACCTTGGAAGGGGGTCTGCTTCATTTGGTCCACTGATTCCAATGCTCATCTCTTCCTGAAACATCCTCACAGACACACCCAGATACAATGTTCAATCAGCTATCTGGACATTTCATGTCCAAGTCAAAGCTGACACATAAAATTAACCATCATATAAATGTAGAATAATGGTTAGGAAAAATCACTCTTTCACAACCCCTAAGATAGTAATTGATTCAGGCAAGTGTCATTGATAGATACTAAAGTCATTCATAAAAAGTTTCTGGGAAATACAATAGTCACATAATCTTGAAGTTTCATCTCATATATTAATTAGTAATTATAAAAGAGAAAATGTACCTCTAAATAAAGGTGCCAGGCTTCTTTGACCACTTAAGTGATCAAACCTACCATTAACAACAAATATTACCAGTAATGGGAAGAACTGACAACATGAGCCTCTTATGTTGAAATAAAATTATATAATACTATCTTTATAGTATCATTTCCAAATATTGCACATAGGAAATAATTTTTAAATACCCATAATGAGGAACATTCTGTCAAAAAAAAGTGACTGAGACTCTAACATTTTTAATACCATTTAAAATATTTCAATGATTAAAAAAATTTAACAGTCAATGCAAAGCACAGAATTTGGTTGGATCTTGAATCAAGGGGACAAAAAGCAGTTATAAAAGGAAGAAATCTGGGGACAGTTGAAGATGTTTTAATGTAGACTGTATTGTGACAGAACTATTGAATTTTTGTTATTTGTTCCATATGTGTTAGTGACGTTAGGTCATTTACAAGACACCCGTTAAAGCTCTTGGGGATGCAGGGTCATCGCCTTCTTTCTTTCTTTTTTCTTTCTTTGTTTCATAGTATCATCACTTTCAAACTCTTCCCTCCAAAAGTAGAGAAACAGATAAACAAATGACACAGAATTTTATCAACTGATAAAATGAAGAGTATACAGGTGTTTGTTATTGGATCCCAACACCACCTCTTTGTATGTTGTTCATGATGCTTGGGTTGAAACTCAGGAAACCCTATTTCTCCGTAGCCAGCTGTCCACACATTACGCCCTGGTGCTATGGTGGTAGGAGACAGATTGAAGGCTGCAAGAGGGAGAAGCAATGTGATGCCTTCTGTCTACTTGCTGTTCCTGCAGCATCCCCCAGCAATTCTTCTTCAACCTAATAGGCAGATGTTTCCCAGTAGTACTTGGTTCTGTTTCCTTTCTCAAACATTCAAAGAGCCAGACTCATTGCCATCTTCCAGTGTGCCTTTGTCCCATCTTCACAGGGAGTCTCCGACATGCTAGCTCCAGCTGGGCAGCACCTGCTCTGCTTTTGTGAAGTCTGGCTATAAACTCCGTGGACCCCTTTTCCATGCATCTAGGTTTTAGTCATCCTGTGTCTGTTAAACAAATCCCCTATGCTGAATTCTTTCTGCTAGAATAATAAGTGTACCTCTGTTTTCCTGATCAGACTCTCATGAGTACAATTGAAACATGCTTTCAATTTATTTGAAAATTTGAAGTTTCA
Organism: Sapajus apella; assembly: GCF_009761245.1. Lineage (NCBI taxonomy): Eukaryota > Metazoa > Chordata > Mammalia > Primates > Cebidae > Sapajus > Sapajus apella. The sequence continues at coordinate 13,248,568 of NW_022436971.1, forward strand.
AAACACAAAAAAAAGTTGAGAAAAATTGACCCAGGTTTGGGATACTTAAAAAATAAAAAATAAAACAAATAAATAAAAATTCACTTGCATGACCACCGTCCATCATCAGTGATTTTGTGAAATCTAGAGAAAATGTAGACGTTTCAAACATTTTGGAAGCACAAAAGTATATATAATTTTTCAAAAAGAGAAAAAGTAGATACTTCCAATTCTAGGCAAGTGTTCAAAAGCCAACATTATTTAGGATTCTTTCACTAAATTGCCACGGTCATGTTTATCATCAGCAGCGTTAGCAGCAATAGGTGTGCATAAGATTATTTTCCCCGAAACCTTCCATAGCTGCATGTTCCAGAGAGTCAATGACCTGGACCATTTGTCTCGGGTAAATTTTGTCAGTTGCTGATATTCTTCCTTCCTTTGCTATGGTCCATCATGAGCAAAGAATACTTCCCTATCCTGTTCATGTGGGCTTGTCTAGATAACTAGTTTTGCAAATAGAATATGGGAGAAAATGGCATGGTATCTGTGATGAGCTATGACCTTAACGGACACTAAACATTCCTTCTCACTTATTCTGAGCATCTCCAGTCCACTATAGAAAATGTGTCCTGGATACCCAGTGAACCTATAATGAGAGACATATGGATCAGAAATGAACCCAAAACACCACTTGAAGCAGAGCCACCTAAGAAATCCTGACTCTTGAGCAAGAACAATATTATCATAATGACACTGGCTATAATAAAATCTTTAAAATGTGACACTATTTTGAAACTTTATGGAAAGCAACTAGGAAACCACAATAGGAGATTGAATTTTTAAAAACGAAAACCTATGTAATATGCTGGAAAAATTTTGGTAAATCTATCACCTGAAGTAACATGGATAGCAAGAAAAAACAGAACAGAAATTTGGGCAAGGAGGTTTTGAGGCAGAATGTTGATAGCGTTCTTTCTAGCTGCATTTGACTGTGAGAAAGAGATGAACTCAGAAATGAACTAATTAGGCCAGGCAAGGTGGCTCACGCCTGTAATCCCAGCACTTTGGTAGGCCGAGGTGGGTGGATCATGAGGTCAGGAGTTCAAGACCAGCCTGGTCAAGATGGTGAAGCCCCATCTCTACTAAAAATCCAAAAATTAGTTGGGCATTGTGGTGGTCACCTGTAATCCCAGCTACTAGGGAGGCTGAGACAGAGAATTGCTTGAGCCTGGGAGGTGGAGGTTGCAGTGAGCCGAGATTACACCACTGCATTTCAGCCTGGGTGATAACTCCATGGACTGGACCCCGTCTCAATGAACTAATTAGTTTGCAAGCAGAAATGCAAAAAAATGTGGAATTGTCCAAAGTGCTGGAGTTTAAAGAGGTTGAAAATGAAACTTTTTTTATCCCCTACAGTAAAGTTAAAAATTAAGAAAACCTTTGAGTTAGGAAGGCCACTAAGACTCAGTCTTGGGGCAAGCTCCAATCCAGAGTCTGGCTGTCACAGGGCTTATCAAAACCCCTAAGAGCAGTATACCCATGTAACAAACCTGCACATGGACCCTGTGTATCTAAAGTAAAAATTGAAGTTATTAACACAAGGCTGTGAAAAGATAAGCTGTAAAAATATCCCTAAAAGGAATAAGGTAGTGCCAGGTAGATTCTTTTAGTAGGGTAAGACGTTTCCTAGAAAGAAGACTAAGGGTGTGGCCTCAAACAACTTAATACTCACAATAATTATGAGTATAGTGAGTAAAAGCCATATCTCAAAAAGATTTGTGCAGGTGGTTTTTGTTAGATGAAGTTGATTAGAATCAATAACATACAAGCGTTCTAAAGAAAACCTAGCTACCACAGCAGAATAACTCAGCTGAGAAAAAAACAAACCAACAAAAACAACCAAAAAAAAAAAAAAAAACCCAACGAATCCTCCAGAGAAATACAACACATTCATAAGCTAAAATCAGGATTGCAGCATTTTCAGTACCAAATCAAGTTAAAAAGGCTTTCCTTTGAAAAAACATATAAAGTCTATGCTATGTAATAATATTGTCCCTGAATCACAGAAAAGCTATTTTCCTACAAAAATTGTCCTTTCCAGATAAAGAACCTCAAGGTTAATAACTTAAGTCAAAAAGGGGTCTATGCTATATATTATTTATACTCTATTCCAAAGAGCTTGTCATTTTGCTAAAGGATTCTATTCTCAGTGTTGTAGTCTCTAACACCAAGGCCAGAATACAGAATGCAGGTGGTCTCAAAGATGCAATGCAATTATCATTCATGACCATGATTTCCATACCTTCCAGTAGTTCTTCATGACTACAGGTCAAGAAAGTTTTTACATTCATCTGCACGATGTGCCCAGAACAATTTCTTGCTCATCAGTTCGCTCCAACACTATTCATTTCCCTCTACTTGAGCTCCTTCTAAGAAGCACTATGTTCAGACTCCACTCACTAGACTGGCTCTGTAGCATGACTTGAATCCCATATCCATGAACTTAAGCCCAAGCTGTAGCTTTTTCCCAAATCTTCTGCATCAAGACAAACCATAAGGGATCAACTTTGAGAAAGTGTGTAAGACTACATTTTACTACTAATATAGACCCTCAATAAAAAAGTAGCCATCAAAGAACAGCCCATGCCACCAGATATAGCTAATATGGCACATAGCTAACATGGCACGTAGAGCCAAAGTTCCACACTAGACCAGAAGGGAAATGATTGTCTTGGTCACACTTGTTCAAATCCATCATAAAGAGGATGAGATCTGAACCCTCTGCTTGGCCGTTACTACCTCACTGGGTATAGACAGTCCTCTACTTGGAGGTCAACTTAGAAAGCAGATCCAACAATTTAACAAATTCAATAATTTAAAACAAAACATTTTTAAATATAATCCTTTATAGTAAAAAGAAGGCTTTCAGGCATTACTTTAGATTAACGTTTCTCAAAATGCATACAGTATAATTCCATGAGACATTTAAAATATCATTTTAGTAGGAAGTTATCATCTCCAGCATTTGCAAACACATGAAGCCCTACCCCTCTACTTGCTGTTTTCTATGAGCATCTTAAAGGGCTGCATTCTAAAGAACATTCCTTCAGGAGATCCCTACACTAAGTGAGCCACACAAGATAATTTCGGTCAAGATTCTTATGCCCAGTGAGGACAAGGTGTGATAATGTTTCTCTCTCTGCCAGAGTCTGCCTTATTATGGCTTCGGTGTGTAAGGATGAAGAGAAAGATTCCCCTTCACCCTTAGAAGTTTCACTGAAAAATCAACTCACAAAAGGCATATTCATCAGAGAAATGACATGGAACTTATTAACATGTACACAGGGAGAATCACAGAGTGATTACCTGACCCTTAATGGATGTAGAAGCTTATATGTCAACTTGAAGTTATGGAAAGAATAGGAGCTGAGAGTGTAGCTAAAAACAAGTTATGGTGGTAAATCAGGTCAAGAAAGGCTATGGAAGGAGAGAAGAGGAGGCTTGGCTAGCAAAGGTGGGCTTCTTATATAAAGGAAACCTCACAGGTAAGAGTTGTCAGAGAGAATAGATGAGAAATGTTTCTTTCAGTCCTTTAGAGGTGTCAGAATCTCAGTTAATCTTTCCCAGATCTGGATAAGGGAAGGCCTGACAGCTTCAATGCAGATTCTCTATAGATGCAAATCTCTCCCACAGAAGACAGCTTTGCAAGCCTACTTCTGTTTGCTGGCTCTCTGAACAGCCAACTCAAAATATGTCAAAAACATATATCTTGCAGTAAAATATTTTTATTTTTCAGTGCATTTTTCAAGAGTAGGAGAAGGTAACGCCTTCCCCTACCATGCCCCTGCCACCCCACACATAATACAGCTCAATGATGCTCCCCACGGTCCTTCATACAGCACTTGGCTCAGAGTCAAGGCTTCAAGAGTTTCTGCTGAACTGGATTAAAGGATTTTAAGCTTAAAATTACTCTTAGGTAAAGAAAAAAAATCACTTTTTGGGAATTTATGACATACTTGGAAATGCGAATATAGCATTAAATAATCAAGATAATTTTAATCTAAAAGAAAAGAAAATAAAAGGCAGGATGAATCTTTCCTATAATTATGAATCTCTATGAGACTGAAAACAGTAAAGGTAGCAGGATTCAGGGAGCATGAAAATTCTATCATTTCTGTTGCATCTCTATGTGAATGCCACCTGAATATTGAGTGAAAACAGCTTCAAGATTCCGAAACCTTATTCCAGCTCAGTCATGTGAGTCCAGGCTAGATGGGAAGGTTGCACCATTTCTGAATACAAATGGAATTTGCTATTTTTTCTGATATTTCTTTTTAGGCTATATATATTTGGAGGAGAACTTGTGATATTTTGGTAGAGAAGCATTTATACCAATATCAGTTCTTGTCTTGTCACTTATCAAAGTCATATCATGGTTGTGGATGAGAGGGGAAAATAATACAGCCACAAGATGATATTCTTCAAACATTTATTGAGCACCTACTGTGTGTCAGAAATGCTCCAGAGCTGTGATGAATGAATGCCTAAGATAAAGCTCCTTATACCATTGAGCTCACACTCTAGTGGAGAAGACAAATACACACACAGTTGAAATCTTCATTCAAGAAATAGGATTGAATACCAATCATGGATCAGGAAATGTGCTAAGCAAAGAGACATAAGAATATATCAATAGCTAACATATCAGTGTCTACCTCTGCTGAACTTAGTGTATACTTGGAGAAAGAGGCAGTGGATAATTCACTACATTGCAATGGGTAAGTGCTATAATGTAGTTGCTAATTCTGTCCAGAGATTTAGAAACATTTTCACTCAAGGGTATTGTTTATTCTGGATTTTGAAGAGGAAGGATGAATCCATTTGGCAAAGAAGAAAAAGACTGCCCAAAAAGCAACAAAAGCAGACACAAGGAACCCTAAACACTGTATTTTTAGGGGCACTGTGGAGCCCCTCCAGGTACACTTAGTCCATTCTAGGGAGAGGGGTGCCTGACTTTCATAGGAGGCTGGAGTCGACTCATCAGATGGCAGCAGGGACTGATCCTTTTGTGCAACTGACTGATGTACTCGGCCATCTTCTAAGGAAAGCAGCCCATGCAACCACCTCTCCTGTGCTATTCTTGTGCCCCCATGCTGGGCTTTCATCCCCTAACATTCCTCACACTTCTCCTCATTTTCAAGCCATTCCACTGCATCCCAGTGAGTCTCTGCTCTCTGTTACACAAAGTCCCTTCCCCTTCAGTTTCTCCGACATGGCATCCATTTCATGTCTTCACTCACAACCTTCTCAAATGGGAGTGGCTTATTAATACAACTGCATCCAAAGGTAGTTCAGGGCCAGGATCTGGGATCCATTTGGTCTCTGTTTTCCAATGGCCCTTCTGGACCTCTGCTCTCCCCACACTGTGGAAACATCTCTACTCTTTTAATCATCCCACACTTGGTT
>NW_022436971.1:13254022-13293149 GCF_009761245.1 Sapajus apella
CACACTGTGGAAACATCTCTACTCTTTTAATCATCCCACACTTGGTTAATAATAACGATGATAAATAGTTACTGAGAGATTATGGCTCTGATTTTAAGTGCTTCAACTGTTATAAATGTGTCATCATTATAAGTGTTTCCTTTTCTTCATGAAGTGGTAGACAAGGTCTTCCTCTAAAACTAAAGTGGAAATGGAAGGTCAGAAGCTTGAGGACAGAAGAGGTATGAAAAAGTATTGAACAGTGGGAAAGCAGCTTATTAAAAATGTCACAAGATTTCCAGATACAGGCATGTGAAGCTAAGTAACTGTTTTTATATAAGGATGGAGCTTTGCCAAGCAAGCATTAAACAAAGGAAGGAGAGACTGTTCAGAGAGTTTGGGTATTTATAAGGCAGTGTTTTTAGTTCGGGTCCACAAAAACACATTGTTTGAGATTGTCAAGCTAGAATCACGTTATTAGATGCAGGAACTCTGAAAGGTTGGATACTTAAGCAAATGACTTGAAATTGTTGAAGCTGTGATCAGGGTGGGTATGAATTTGCAGTATTGGATGTTTTGCAGTCCTGTGTTTTCAAGATCTGGCACTTCTTCCCTGGGATCAGGAAGGAACAATGGGGATGTTCTAAAGCAGGGCTTTATAACTTAAAATACATTATTTTATTGTTTATTTACGTACACACACACACACACACACGAGTAATTACATTAAACAACTGTTTTTTGTGGTCACCAATGGCATTCTCGTGGTTACCTCAAATTCAGCCTTTAACATTTTGAAGTCACTTGCCTGTAGTACCTGCCTAATTAAACATAATTAAATTCCTCCTTCCTGAAATGCTTTCTTCATTTGGATTCTGGGACCCACGCCTGCCTCTGTCTACTTCTTTTTTGCATCCTGAGTGTGCTCACCTATGCTCTTCCCTGTGTCATGGGATTACTTTTCTTAGTTTATACATCCCTCCAGATACTTTCACCTACTTTCAGGATTTTAAATATCAGATGCATTTTTCCAAACTCTAACTTCAGCCCTGAACTTCATCCTGAGCTCCAAATGTGAGTAAAATGCTCTACTTTTTGCCAACTAGATACTACACAGACAGTTCAAGATTCAAATTTCCATACCTGGCATGGATCATCCCATCCACAAACCTGCTTCTATTCTTGTGTTCCTCAATTCAGTAAAACATTCATACTAAGGTGTGGAGGTTTTGAAACATGTCTTTGAGGTTTTATGACATTGCTTCCATAGAGAGAGGTACTGCCCTATTCTTTCCTCTTAAATTTTGGAGGGATTATGATTGCTTCAGCCAATATTGTACTACTGAACTTCTTCTATGAGATCTTTGAAATTGGATCATAAAAGCTAATACAACTTCCACCTGAAGTTGCACTTGGAGTCCTGAGCCACCAGGTTAAAAGACACCTACAGTGAGGCCTCCATGTTGTAAGGAAGTGAAATCATATGGGGGATACAGGTAGACTCTGTAGTTCTCAGTTTTCATCTTTACATTCTTACCACCCATCTGCCAGACATGTGAATAAGATTAGTTAATTCCAGCTCACAGCCATTCAGTTATCCTCAGTTTTCAATTCTTCCAAGCAGAGGCCTCATACAGACGTCACAGGCCAGAAACAGGCCATACTTGATATGCCCCTCTGAATCAGCACTCTTCAAAATTGCAGTGAATAGGCATAGTACAATAGTTGTTATTTTAAAGTTTGAGGTGGTTTGTTATGCATCAATACTTACTGGAACAGACTTTGGCACTTGGAAGTAATTGTGGTTATAGCTACAATAAAATCCTAAAAGATATGCTATAGAACCAGGCAGTGAGGGGACTAAGGGCTCAAGGAAAGCCTGGGAGTTCAGGGAAGCAATTTTGTCAATATTTTCAACTAAAGTGTCATGGAAATCAGAAAATATACTTTAAAAATTGGTAGATTTGCCTAAGACGATTTGAAGGCAGATTGTTAAAATGTTTAATGGCTTCTTTTAGCTGTGTATAAGATAAAAATGGGAAGAGATGAACTAAAAATGAATCTTTCAGGTTTCAGAAAAAAATTAAAGGAAATAGAAAAGATCCCAGATTTTCTGGGTTCAAAAATAAAACTATTATTTCCCTAGTTTCTCCAAGAATAATATTCTCAAAGTAAGAAAGGACCTAGACCGAAGGTCAAATTGAGGGTGATGCCAACAGGGCAAAGACAAATCAAGTATGTGATTATAAAACCCTTTTGACAAGACCTCAGCAAGATTTAAATTGGTGCTTATAGACTCTTCAGAAGTTGTAAGAAGATCTGAAGATGTCTTTTCATCTTTCTGCATACTTCATAAACTCTCTTAGCAAAGCACTTATGAATTATGAGACTATTGCCTCAAGGTAGCTCTTCAGTAAGAAAAGCTTATTGAAACACTCATTGTTGAGTGTGACTTTTGCCTAAATGGAGAGTATTATAAACTGATACACAGGAACCCTAAAATGTTCGTAAAGGAATTGTATCAGCTTGAGCTGACAGAGAAAGAAACAGTATGGAATAAAAAGAGACTTATTGACCCACAACCTTATATGGGGAGGAGTTAGGTTGAGACAGAAAAATCATCTTTTTTGTTCATAAGTTTTTAGATCAAGAAGATTCATACTGGAGAGACTGTACTTTAAAGCCCCATCTGCACCTAGATTTAATTTAGATAATGGGATCCTAGATTTGTTAGTTGATTCTGTAATGGAGTGAGACATTTCATGTTTTAGGGGAGGAGTTAGTTGTATGTCACATGTGAGAGAAACATAAATCAGATTTCAAACTTCAGCAATTCTAAAACATGGCTTAAGAAACTTTGGCACTCTGCATTGAGTGATAGGGTACAGTCATCTTTTCCTTTGCACCAGTAGAGCATGTTTATTGTAATATTGGATTATTTACAGTTCTAGATCACAGAAGGTACAGCTTCTACCTTGCCCACTGGCTCATTTGTACTTGGAGACCTGAGTCACCATGGAAGAAAAATAAATACCTCAAGTCTGACATATTGTAAGGTATTTAAACCACATAGGGAGATAATATTGACAGTCCAAATCATTAATTCTTTCTACACAACTGCCAGAAATGTGAGCGAATGAGGCTTTAGGAAATTCCAGTCCCCCAGTGTATAAGTTACCACCATATTTCAAGTTTCTGATGAAGCCCCAGACATGGAGTTGAGACAAACCATCTCTGTGGTGGGTGCCATTTCCGAATTCTTGACCAACAGAAATCATGAGTATAATTTAGTTTGGCATGGTTTGCTATACAACAATGACAATCAGAACACCAAATCAGAATCCTGAAGGTTATCCTTAACACACTCTTTCTGATACCCACACCTGTATCTCAATTAATACCAAGTATCCATTTTCCACTTCTAAAATATCTCTTGATTTTATCAACTTCTTCCTGCCTTCTTGTGCTACCATGTTGATTCTTACCATCATTATCCTCAGCAGAATTAAACCTCCCCTGAACCAGCTTTCTCTCTGACATCGGTTATAATCCTTCTATTCTACTTATTATACTTCAACTAAAGTTATGTTTTTAAAGTAGAAATATAGTTTTCATTTTTTCAGTCAGTTGGACTTTCCCACCACCTCACCCTTTTACAATGCAATATGGTTCACAGGGACCCTCATGAGATGAGCCCCTTCATGCTGTTTAGCTTTGGCCCACAGCCTCATATTATGCTCCTTGCTCTTAACTATGAAGAGCTCCTTTAATTTTCTCCAACGCATCCTCCTCTTTCTCTCACTGCTAGGTATCTTAATCGTCTGTTCTCTTGTTTTACATTCAGTGACACCCATTCCAGCTGCGTAGTTAACTCATAGTTATTCATCAGTTCTCAGCACAGATATCATCTTGTCCATAACCCCAGCCTTATTTCCATCCTGACTTTTAGTGTTTTATAAATTGTTTGATTTTCCTGCTAGACTTTAAACTCCTAGAAAGTAGCAATTTCCTTTTTCAAGTGAATAAAGAAATGAAACAGAGGTTAATAACACATATCCCCTAAACTCAAGGAGACATCTTTCCTCCAGAAGAAAGAGGGACAAGAATAAATTTTAAATGGGTGTAATTTAGAAAAAGAAAAAAATAATTTCGGTCTGGAGAAACAAACATAGCCTTTTACAGATAGTTGTTTTTAAAGTGGGCCTCAATTAATAATAATCAACAAAAAGCCAAGAGAATACTTCTATATTCCCATGAAATCTGATGATTTTATGTGAAAGTCTATAGAAATAGAATCTGTTTATACCTACCCCAAGATACTACATTAAATTATAACCCATTTTCCTTCAGAAATAAAACCTCTCTGAAATATTTTGAAATACTGAAAACAAGCGGTAGGTGCTTACAAATAGAGATGATTTGCAAGTGCTTATAAATGGATATCTATCTTTGAAGTCTAGGCCATTTTTTTTCTGAAACGCTTAATGATGTTAGAGTTGTACCCAACCAGGGTCACACGGGCCTGCTGGCCTCATATTCTGCTGGGTGCAATTTTAAGGAAATGCTGAAGGTCACTCTCATCATGGTGACGGAAATCACAACCAGTAATCATCATACAGTTTGAAGAGCCCTCAAAGAGATGAGCTACAGGTTTAATTTTGGATCGAAGCTTGTTAGAGCCAAGGTGAATATATCTAAAAACGGTTGGGAGCCCTTTTATAGTGAAATTCTGTGTTGATTATAGAATATGCCTCCTCCTAGGCAGACATCATGCATTTCATCATGGTTTGGGTTTTACAGGGTTTCCTGTCACCCACTTATTTGAATAATTTCAAATAAGGCTTTTTGCCCAGAATTTCTTGAATAGTCTCTTGATAACAATTGTGAATGAGGCATCTGTTTCAGAATTCCAAGTGCCCCTAATGGCATTGTCCATTCTGGATCTCCTAACTAGTTGCTTTGGCTTAGGCAGTATTCATAAGCATATCATGTCACTGGGTACAAAATCAAAAGAGTCATGAGAATTAGGAAAGTTCATATGATGAAATATTTTTACATTACATTCATCATTTACCTAACTATTTACTCACTCATTTATTAAAAATATTTGTTAAGCTTCAAACATATTATCAGGCAAATAATTGTACTCATCTCAGGATTGTTGTGAAGATTTTAAAAGTTAGTATTTGTAAAGCATTTAGAATAATTGTATTAGTCAGGGTTCTCCAGAGGGACAGAACTAATAGGATAGATGTATACATGAAAGGGAGTTTATTAAGGAGCAGTGACTCACACAATCACAAGGTGAAGTCCCATGATAGGCCATCTGCAAGTTGAGGAGCAAGGAAGCCAATAGAGGCTCAGATTGAGTCCCAAAGCCTCAAAAGCAGGGACGCTGACAGTGCAGCCTTCAGTCTGTGGCTGAAGGCCCGAGAGCCCCTGGCAAACCACTGATGCAATTCCAAGAGTCCAAAGGCCAAAGAACCTGGAGTTTAATGTTCAAGGGCTGGAAGCAGGCAGCGTGGGAGAAAGATGAAATCGAGAAGACTCAGCAAGCCAGCTTATCCCACCTTCTTCTGCATCTTTGTTCTGTCCACTCTAGCAGCAGACTGGATGGTGCCCACCCACACTGAGGGTGGGTCTTTCTCTCCCAGTCCACTGGCTCAAATGTTACCTCTTCTAACAATACCCTCACAGACACACCCAGAAACAATACTTTGCAACCTTCAGTCCATCAAGTTGACAGTCAATAGTAATTATCACAGCAATGCTTGTCTCATGATAAATATTATGTAAATTTTAAATATTATTTCTATCATAATTTGCATCCAATACATTTTTGTTAAATAAATAAATGAATGAATAGATATTGACATTAAAATCAAGGAGGTAGCAAAATGGTGAATGAATTTGAACGGTTGAACAGAAGGGGATTTCTTAGACGTTTTCATGTGGAGGGGCAATTAGATGCATTCTGTTTAGAAACAAGGGATAGAAAAAGAACCAATAAGTAGAAAACATATTCAGTGTAAGAACGTGCTTTCTAATTGTCAGGGATATGGCCGGCACGGTGGCTTACGCCTGTAATTCCAGCATTTTGGGAGGCCGAGGCAGGTGGATCACCTGAGGTCAGGAGTTCAACACCAGCCTGACTAACATGGTGAAACCCCATTCTACTAAAAATACAAAAATTAGCTGGATGTGGTGGCATGCGCCTATAATCCCAACTTCTTGGGAGGCTGAGGCAGGAGAATTGCTTGAACCCGGGAGATGGAGGTTTCAGTGAGCTAAGATCATGCCATTGCACTCCAGCATGGGGGATAGAGTGAGAATCCATCTCAAAAGAAAAAATGTCACAGATAGAAAACACTTGAGCAGGTTGCTTTAGGAAGTAGTGAAAATTATGTCCCAGAAGGTTTTCACTTTTACGTTGTATTATCACTGTGCAAGTACTGTATGGGGCAGGCAAGGAAGGCTTTTAAGATTCCTTTCAAATTGAGGTTTATAAATTTTGAGGAATTTCAAGGTTATTAATTCATTTCAATTAGTAGGCAGATTAATTTAAGCTAAAGTTTTTTAAGTAAAACATCACAAAGTAGCTATAAAGCAAGGTTAAGCATGGTTCTTCCAATTCAGCCATACAAGTTCTGTACTCATTGAGGTATTAGAACTATTTGCATTAAATCTGGAACATTTCATCCAAAGTTAATCAAAACAACTAAATATTTTCTCATATTTATTTCTCCTATAGGATTTGCTCATGAGTAGTCACAGGGATATTATTAAAACCTGAATCTGTGATTCCATCGTTTCACACACTCACAGAGGCAAAGTGGGGACTCAAAGTACAGCCTTCCCAGTTAAGAACACAGGCCTATGGTTAGAAAACACTGGCCCCAGATTCTGTTTATGCTATGTGGCCAGGCAAGTAATGCTTTCTTTCTGAGCCTCACTTTCCTGCTCTATCAAGTGACCTCTATTCAAAGACCACTTAGAGAGCCAGGAGCTCAGGATCCCAGGCCCAGCTCTGCCACTAACTGGATGAGGGATCCTCAGTGGGTCACTTTGTCTTTCTGGGGACCATCTGACATGTCTATCAAATGGACTTACTAGTATATGGCCTGCATGATTTACAGAGTAATTGTAAGAATCAGAAATAATTGATATTATAAAAACTATATCTATAGAGAAAAACATGAGTGTTTAAAATATAAAAATGTGTCTTTGTCTTTTATGCATTTATATAACTAACAGATAATACCAAATCTGTACCAGCTTTAATAGAAATTGAAGTGGGATCAAACAGCATTTTCTGCAAAGCTCCTTCAGTCCATCTTCATTCAACCTCTTTCCCATGGGTATTTGTTTCCTAGGACTGCTGTAACCAATTATCACAAACTTAGTGACTTAAAACAATGGAAATTAATTATCTCACAGTTCTGGAGGCCAGTAGTACAAAATCAAAATGTCAATAGGGTTGATTCCTTCTTGGGGCCTCAGAGGGAAAATCCACTCCATGATTCTCTCCTAGCTTCTGGTGACAGCTGTTAATCCTTGATGTTCTTTGGTTTGTGACAGCATCACTCTACCTTTGTTGTCACATGGTATTGTCCCTCTGTGTCTGTGTGTTTCTGCCTTCTCTTTCTATAAGGACACCAGTCACTGGAGTAGGGTCAACTTGAATCTAGTGTGACCTCATCCCAACCAACTACATCAGCAAATTTCCAAGTAAGATCATATCCCTAGGTTCCTGTTGGATATAAGATTTGGGGAGACACTATTCAACACAGCACACCGTTTGTGCCCCTGATGTCTATTGCACAGAGGAAGGAGACTAGGGGAGACACTATCCAACACAGCAGACCATCTGTGTGTCCAAAGTTTACTGCACAGAGCACTGTAGGACAAGAGACTCCAGATTCTACGTGTTTTTTTTTTTTTAAATATATACAATGAGCTCATTTCTATTGCATTATGATGATTTCTACTTTGTGCCCAATATTCTAGGGCAAATTATCTGATGATACATTGTCTCCCAAGAAGCAAGAAGAGCTTTGACCTGAGGAGTTTGAAAGCATCCACTAGGCAGGTGGGAGCTTAGGCTTATGTCTGAGTCTCAGCCTAACTCTCACCCTGATTGGGTTACCCCAGAACTGAGTGGATTGTGGATCTCACATGATGAAGAGGCTACACCTGATAAACTACATTATCAGGTTTCACATAATTTCATCCGATTTTGTTGAACATGCTGTTTTTGTCTCAGGCATGCCACAGACAATGTCAGCTGAACGTATGTCTATATGTTGGAAAGGGCAGAGCCACAAACATCTGAGACCAGATCAGTGGTGGCAGCAGCAGTAAATTCTCATGGATTCCCAGGACAAAGGAAAATGTTTAGAAGAAGAGCTGCAGTTTGAACATCTAGCCACTTCTGCTTCCAAACAGTTTCCCCCCCCCAGTAAACACCTTGAAATTTATGAATTTTTAAGTTTTTATTAATTAAGGCTATAATTTTCATATGAAACATACACTCGTTAAGTCAATGTTTGTTTGATTTAATTGGGATAAAATCAGTCCTGTGAGCAGTGTGTGTCACTGATGAAGCTGCTCACACCTCTAGATTTCAGCTTCCCCAAATAAAAAACAGATACTATTATCTGGCACGTGCCAGCAGGACTGAGTCAGAACGCATTCAATGAAGGCTTTAAAATAAACACTGAATTTTTCAAAGGGAGGGTAAGGGCCAGGCCTCTTACTTACTTGGTGAATGTGAAAGAGTATTATCGCCTGAAAAGTCTACAGGCTGGCAGTTGAAATCGCCTTCCTTCTCATTTACAAAATAAAGTAAAAATCATACTCTATTCATCACAAGGATTCTCTTCTCTTCAGAAAGTCTGGATACTAATTTCTAGGGAATATTAATGAGAAGATTTGTACCGGTTACTATTAATATTCACATTTGAAAATGTGAAAAAGACCTTTCCGCTAACTTTCTGCTGACTTTATTGAAATTGTCCCGTAAGTGACCAGCCTGGGGAGGAGCCACCACCATCCGAAGGACCTCAGTACAAGGACATCCTTGGTTAGAACTCAATAAAGAGGTAGCTCCAAAAGCACTTTTAGAGGTTTCTTCTTATAGAAAATGTGACTTTCCTTGAGTGTACATTTAAATTAAATTAGAAGAAAATAAGCCTATTACTCTTAGACTTTTTTATTTTAAGCATTTTCATCAAAATAGTGATGGCATGAAGCTATATTGGGACGATATATTTCAGCATTACTCAGGAAAATATACACAAGCATACGCAAAAGCAGTTTTACCTTATGGTGTAAGGATACTGAAAATTAGTTTCATGCTGTAACATAAAGGAAGAACATTGGGATGAACAATAAAAATTATTTTTTTTTTCTGTTTTTTTTTTTTTGGAGATGGAGTCTCACCAGGCTGGAGTGCAGTGGTGTGATCTCTCCTCACTGCGACCTCTGCCTCCCAGGTTCAAGCAATTGTCCTGCCTCAGCCTTCTGAGTAATTGGGACTATAGATATGTGCCATCACACCTGGATAATTTTTGTATTTTTAGTAGAAACGGGGTTTCACCTTATTAGCCAGGATGGTCTCGAACTCCTGACTTCAAGAATCCGCCTGCCTTGGCCTCCCAAATGCTGGGATTACAGGTGTGAGCCATCGTGCCCAGCTTGAACAATGAGACCAGGATTGTGCCTGCTTCATCCCTCACTTGCTGGATGTATCTTTTGCCTCTGGGGGTCATGCTTTTTCATCTGCAAATGAAGGGCTTGAACTACAGGCTCTAGAAGTTCGTTTCAAATTAAAAATTAAATTTTATGCTTCTAATTTCTTTTAGCTTAATCGCTACTCTAAAGTACAACATGCATACTTAATGTTTTACATTCTAACTAGAATTATTTTACCACTTCAAATGTAAGGTAGCATCCTTGCCACAGTATATAAGTCTGGGGCTTGCTTGGGGAGAGAGAGGAAAAATACAACAGAAGATTCTGTACACTCTCTCTTTCAGCTACAGCTCCCCTTCCCGTTCCTCAAACCAGGAACAGAGTGTGTTTCCTGAGATTCTTTCTGGATACACCAGTGCACAATTCCAAGATGTGAGCCAACTTTGAATCTAAACTGTGAGTGTGCTCCCTCTACCTTAACCAGAACGAGAATATTTCAGGAAGTCTTAATGCTCATTACTATGCAATACTCCTTCCTAAAAACAGTCACGTTCAAATAATTTGGCTCAGCTTCTCCTCAGTCCTTCTGTTAAGAGTTCCCCAATGGAAGGTGTGCAGGTGGACAAGATAATGTGCAGCTGCTTTCAGAGATTGCCTTCTGCCTTTTACCACTCTGACTGGCCAACACCCTCTAAAACACAAACAGTTAAAGGGAAGTCCCAGGATGCCAAACTAGCTAATGGCAAGAGATCATGATCCTTTTAGCTTTTTTGAGCTTGCTTGCCCTTTATCTTCCTTCCTTTTCTAGAAATACACTGATGCACTTTTCATACTTGGCAACATTCAACCAATATTTTATACTCAACTAACTAAAATGCCATTGGGAATACCAAATATCACATGCCACTTTCTATCTTTTAAATGATGTATACACCTAGGTCTGATACAAGGAGATGCTAGATTTAATAGAGGCATTTACCAAATTTACTGGAATACAGTAAAGAGGCACTTCCTTTTGTCTGAGAGGGTGGGTGAGAAAGAGCAGTGACTCTGCTCTTGAGATCCCTTCAGATGGATGCCGACGGATAAATAAAAACATTGCAAACAGAAACATCTCCTCTGTAAAATCAAGTGATTTTTATAACCTGAAATGGTGCTAGATTAATAAGATCTAAATGAGGCAGGGTGAGGAAATGCAATCCTTTCCACTCTGTGTTATAAAATAACCCTAAATTTAAAAAGCATTGCCATTGCCAAGTATTGCATTGCTCTAAAATTCATGCCCATAGAATATTAAAATGCATTAAGTTCTACTTTTCAAAAAGCATTTGTTTATTGATCAGTTAATTACATACGTTTGAAGTGCCAAGCAGGTATAAATAAGCAGGAAGGACCTGATGTGTTATTCATCACTAAGTCTAAGGGACTTAATTTTTAATGCTTACTATAGTTTTGAAAAATAAGTTGCGAGGAGATTTGCACTATCAATATCTACCTGCTAGGGTTTTTTCTATTCCCTGAGAAGTCTTCAGTTGGCACAGAATCCTTGGGCATATAAAAATATTCAGCCTTGGCCTTGAAGTTAAGTCTCAGCCTATTAAATGTTTCCCTGTGGGTAGAATGACAGCAGGCGAGATGAAGACCAGGAACCAGGAAATACTTAAGGGGCAGTTGACCTGTACACAGATGTCCTCTGACTGCATGATTGACAGCAAGTAAAAACTACATTAAAATAGCCACTTTTGTGACTCAAAAAAATGACATTTTTTGTCATAGCAAAATATATATGTATTTATATATACCTATATATTTATATATATTTCCATATATACTTCTATATATTTTTCTATATTATATATATTTATTAATATATATTTTTTCTATATTTCTATATATATTTCCATATATATTTCTATATATACATAAAAGGATGTAAGTATATATATATATATATATATATGTGTGTATATCTCAGCTCCCCACCAGCTCCTCAATCTCCCCATCCCTCCTTCTTTAACATTTGTAAAATGTGGCTAGAGTACCCAGTTCCCAAGGTTATTATAAGGATTAAGGCAGTTACTATATAAAAAGCATTTAGCCCCTGACATATAGAAAATGCTAAACATGTTCATTATTAGTATTATATATATAAAAATGATATAGAGAGGTTTTTTTTTAGAAACCATTAATTGAATGCCTCTTGGTTTTACGAACAATACCATGAACTGGACTGTTTTTATTCATGTGCAGAAACATGAGTTTCAAAGAGCTCAGGTAACATGTTGAAGGTTATAAAGCTAATAAGGGACAAAACGAGGATCAGAACCATAAGGCATAAACCCAGTAAGTGTGAATGAGACACTTACTCTGTGCTAACTCTTCTGCCTCAAGTCCAAAATAAAAAGGTCAGATGGGGACCCAATCTGAGAAGCTCAGTGTCTTTTGGAAGAGACGCAGATAAAAGTAGTACTGTTATATGTGAAGAGTGTGTTACTCTCACCCATAACTGTAATCATTACCTCAATACAATAATCTCAAATTTTTATTTTTTTCTTGAGTCTTCATCTTTTCCTCTAGATCCAAGTTTCAATCTGCCCATTGGACCAAACTGGAAATTTTATTAATTTCAACATATCTTAAATATAATTAATCTGGTTTTTTTTCTATGAATGTAACTATTTCTATACTGTCTTCTTACCCAGATGCAAACCTTGGAGTCATATTTTTTAATCCACCTTTCTTTTTTTGCCCTGTTCTGATTGGTAAAATTATCAGTTAAAGCAACAATAACCTTTTCAATTGTATGAAAAATAAGGCATACTTAAAGATTTATTTGGCAAAATAGGTGGTAGATGTGTACATTGAAAAGAAAATATTACTGACAAAAAATAAAGAATACATAAATAAGCTGAGATATATACCTTATTCTAAGATTAGAAGACTAAATAGTATCAAGATTCAAATTTGCCACAAATGTAATTCCAATCATAACCCCAACAAGCTTGATGGTAAAAATTAATACAGGCACACCTCATTTAATTGTGCTTGGCTTTATTATGTTTCATGGATATTGCATTTTTAGAAATTTCAGGTTTGTGGCAATGCCGCATTGAGTAAGCCTCTGTGTGCCATTTTCCAACAGCATACGCTCACTTCATTTTTCAGTGTGATATTTTGGTAATTCCCACAGTATTTCATGTGTTCTCATTATATTACATCTATTATTGTGATTGTTATGATTCTAATGTTATGATTGCTATTGTTTTGAGGCATTCACATAAGAAGGAGAACTTAACAAACGTTGTGCATGATCTAACTGCCCTACTGACCCACTTGCTCCCTCTCCTTAGGCCTCCCTATTGCCTGAGATACAACAATATTGAAATTTGGTCAATTAATAACCTATCCTGGCCTCTAAATGTTCAAGTGAAAGGAAGAGTAGCAGTTTTCTCACTTTAAATCAAAAGCTAGAAATGATTAAGCTTAGTGAGGAAGACACATTGAAAACTGAGATAGACCAAAAGCTTGGCCTCTTGTGCCAAACAGTGAAAGGAAAAGTTCTTGAAAGCAATTCAAAGTGTATCCCAATGAACACACAAATAATAGGAAAGTTGAACAGCCTTATTGCTGATAGAAAGTTTTAATGATCTGGTTAAAAGAACAAACCAGCCACAACATTCCCTTAAGCCAAAGTCCCTAACTGTCTTCAATTTTATGAAGATTAGGAGAGATGAGGAAGCTGCAGAAGAAAAGTTTGAAGCTAGCAGGGGTTGGTTCATGAGGTTTGAGAAAAGAAACCAGCTCCATAACATAAAAGCCCAAGGTGAAGCTGCAAGTACTGATACAGAAGAAAGAAAGCTCAACATCACTTACCATCAGGCAAATGCAAACTAAAATCACAATGAAAAACTACTTTGTATCTCTTTTAATTGTTAAAATTAAAAAGGCTAATTATACCAAGTGTTGGTGAGAATGTAGAGCAACTAAAACACTCCTGCATTGCTGGTAAGAAAGTTAAAAAAAAAAAACAGTTTGGAAACAGTTTGGCAATTTCTTTAAATGCTCAATGTACATTTCTAATTTCTTTAAAAGCACAATGTATCTTTCTACCATATTGTCCAGCTATTCTTTCATATGAACTTACTCAAGAGAAGTAAGTTTGCCCCTAAGGAACAAGAACACTCCATCTCCTCTTACTTGGGTTACTCAGCCCCCGAGGCAGCCACTGACAGAACCAAAGCCTCCCTGGATCCAGGTGGATCAGACGTGTGTGTTTGAGCCTCTGCAACTTCTGTCTCAGCAAGCCTAATGGCCCTTTCCTCCAGCAAGGCTGAGACAGACAATCAGTATTGCTAGAAAATGAAGACAGAGTAGCAAATGGGCTCTAGAAACTGCAGGAAAGCCATCATTAAGGCTGATATACCCGTAAGAAAGTCAAGCAGTCAAGAACCAAGGGTAGAGTGGGTATGAGCTAGCACATAAACTGCATCTAGGAAACCTTGTGATGCTGCCTATTGATTGTGTCCTCTATCAAGCCAAGCAAAGCATATAATTCTTCTTAAGAGCTCAGGCTTTGGGCTTTGGGACAGATACATCTGAGTTCAGATCCCTGCTCTGATGTTTATTTCCTGGGTCGCCTCTGGCAAATAACTGATCTCTTACTTTCTTCATCTGTTTAAGGAAGATATCTTCTGTAAAGAGTTTTGAGGATCAACAGAAAGCATGTATGTAAAGCATTTTGCACAGTTCCTAATGCATGGAATATATTTCATAAAGAGTTACTGTTGCTGTTGCTATCCACCCAAATTTTCTCCACTTCACTGCTATTTTCCCTGTGTATGCCATCATTAACTCTGATTTGAATTTATCACAACCACCTTTTAATGGATTTTTCTAATGCTAGGTTTTTCTCCCTCATGCCTCCTTGTTAGTCTGTCAAAATAACCTTTTTAAAATGAAAATCTGATCTGCAACTTTCTAACTATTCAACATACTTCATGAGGTTGAGTAGTATGTCTTGCTCAGCATTGTATTTTATTTTCTATGCTTAGTGAAATGTCTAATGAATAATAGGTGAACAAGTTTTGGGATGAATATATGAGTTAACAAAGCAAGGAAGAAAAAAATTGATTGTGACAGGTGGAGAAGAGAGTTGGAGGCTTTCCAGATACAATAATGTCATTAGAACTAGCACCTGTATCCTTTTTGAATCCTTTTTTATCTTATATTTAAAATACTTCTGCATCTTGCATTCATGGGGAGATTCTCCTGTCTGTGGGGAAAGGTTTATTAAATAAGTAATTATAGAATCATTGATAGCAAATGTATTTAAGAATGAAAAAGCCTATGTGTGGGGGGGTGGGCAAAGAGGGGGCAGGGAGTGGTGGCAGGGAAGGTGGGACATCCTAGCCAAGAGAGCACCCTCTGCCAATGCACGATAGCATGAAATAGGCTGGTAAGTTATGGGAAGTAGAAAGAACAGGAAGCCAGAAAAATTGGACAGCCCGGCCATATTTGGAAACTGTTTGTCTACAGTGGGGTAGGTATGGAGTAAATTTAGATGTTGGTTGGTCTAGGGTCAGAATAGCCCTTTAATAAATATACTGCCAAGTGACCCTCGCTCTGGTCTACTGTTTCCTAGAATTCATGTTGTAGCTTGGCATGCGTTAGTGCATTTTCTGTTCACTATCAATTGAAACGTGAATATGAAGCACATGTTTGTGGGTACTCGGCTCACGCTTTCCCATTTGTAACACAATGAATCTCTCCAATTCTATGGGGTGTAAATATTGCTGTCATCATTTTACAGAGGTCGAAATGGAGAAGGAGAATGTTAAAAACGTGTGTTTAAGTCATACAGCAAATAATAGAGAGCTACCATAAAACTTTTAAACTCAGTTTTTCTGCGCTTTTCATTAAACTTTGTCTGATATTATGGACATGGTCCAAAACTGAAAGTTGTAATTGAGCAAAATGGAATCATTCAAGGGGTTTCACCAAACAGCATTATAGGATTCCACTTTGGAAAAAGAAACAAAATGTTATTTGGAAGGTTGCAAAACACGTATTTACTGGGGAACATCTATATCATGTCCAGTAATTATCTAGACAAGAAAAACAGGATATAATCTACATACTTAGGTTAACTGCCTGAGTAACATATAAGTCTTTAACTAAATATGTGGGTGAAATGAAATTTGAAAAAATATTTTAATTCTTATGGCACCAGGCAGAATCAATCTCTGCAACGTTTACAAGTATTTCCCATAGCATGCAACCACCCTTAGCTGTGGTAGACACCATCACTGAATTTTACAGATTATAAAATTAAGCTTCATGGAATTACAGGACTTTTTCCAAGGTCATGGCATGAAGTGAAAAAAATCAAGATGAAAACCTAGCTATGTCAAACACCATCTCTGTCCTTTCTCTCCACTAGACCAGGTAGTTTCCCTGCGACCCAACTGCTGTTTTTTCTAAGCACCGGTCATCCATAAAATCCCTTGTGAGATTCCACTGTCATGTCCAACTCAAACAAACCTTACACTGTAAAAGCAAACAAAACTATTTCAGGTATATTGAATCTATGGAAGATAAATTCAATCTATGCAACATCAGAGATCCCAAATGTGCTTCAATTCAGCCTAACATGTCTTTCATCCCGTAAAAAAAATTGTGGTGAGATGCTAAAACTTCTGAATTTCCTACTTGACATTTTAAATATTCCAGCTGCTCTTCTAACAACCAAGGTCTCATGAGAACCCAACCATAACCTAGGAAAGTGGGACCAGATGCCCTGCCAAGTGCTTACAGTTTAATGGTAAATAAATGAGTCCCTGGTAGTTTTCTTATAACTAGCTGGGGAACCCATTCCCAGCTGCTGGTCCCACTAACAGCTGAGTAAATACATTGCTAGAAGCTGCAGCCAGAGAATTGCTATTCAGTGCCCATAGCCCTGGATGTACTAGGACTGCTGTGTTTACCCATTAGCAGGTGGGAAATGACCAAAGGCCTCACTACTAAATCCCCTACTAAGTTGCCTGTAACAAATTTTTTTTTATTTATTGAGCAGGAGAATTACAGCCAGGACCCTGTTGATTTAGATAAAAGTAAATTCAAATCTTGAAGTTGTACCCATAGCCAGTGTAAATGCTACAGACTCATTACTAAGCATACAGTCTTGGGCAGCATGTCCATTCCAGCACACCTGTATGCATCAGCCACAACCAGGTGAGGATTAAAGCAGCAAGCTCTCAGTAATTGTTTTAGTCATTATTATGTTATGCATTAACCTACTGAAAAATGATGTTTTAGGCCGCAGGCTATTATGCTCAGTGGGAGTATTTGGGGGTGGATAACACTGTCCTCATCTTTATAATACGGATTGGTATAAACAAATCATTAGGGTCTGTGTGATACATATAACAGTAGACATATATTCAGGCCGAAGAAGAGATCTCTCTAGAAGGTTAAGCAAGGCACTACCCAGCAGGGGATGTCTAAGTGCGATTTTAAGGATGTTTGAATGGTTTGTGTAAGTGTCTTGGGGAAATGTGGATATCTGTTGAAAAATGTTATTCCATGAGAGAAAACCACACATAGCAAGGAATGAAGGAGTAAAACAGCACAGCATGCTCCAGAAGTCACAGAAATTGGGAGTGACACAGAAATGAGACTGAGAGTTGGGCATAGGTGGAGATGGGGCCTCTTACTCTATCAATACAAATTGCTGAGATCAAGGCTTCAGTCAGTTCCTAGACTGGCATCCAGAGGGTACAGGTTCCAGCATAAGCCCAGTCTGTCCTACTGCTAAGTAGGATGCAATCCTTATCTAATGCTGTGGCTTTGTTAGGATGTTAAGATGCTTTCTCGGACACATATTAGACACATTCCCTGCTCCTTTAGTTTTCACCTAATGCTATTAACAGCATAATCTTTTCTTCAGAGTAAGAATGAATTCCCCCAACCCCCCACCCAGCCCGTGATTCTCTAATGCATGTTTTTTCTCCATTGCAGTTCCTGTTGGAGTCTGGCCTATTAACTAGAGCAGGAGCTTCTGAAGTGTAAGAGCCATTTATTCTGCATTTATAGAGCTTCTTCTCAGGCCAGAATCTTTAATATGTATTGATGATACATAAAGAAATATAAATAGAACAGTATTTTCCTTCAAGGAATGTATAATCTATTAAATTCTGGGCAAAAGGCAGAAAAACAAAGACTATGCAATATGTTACAGGTAATTTGTCAGAGGTAAGT
The DNA here is from genome assembly GCF_009761245.1 of Sapajus apella. NCBI lineage: Eukaryota > Metazoa > Chordata > Mammalia > Primates > Cebidae > Sapajus > Sapajus apella. Next base: position 13,271,951 of record NW_022436971.1, read on the forward strand.
GCCAGCAGCTGATGGAACAGTGAAAATGACCATCCTAGCCTGGCCCTTTCAGCAGTAAAAAGAGACATCAGTCTTAGTGGTTTTCTCTTCATCCCAGTATCAATCCCAGGGACATTGGCAATACCGGTCCCATTGTTGTGACAATATTTGGTCATGAAATAAGTATTGAACTGTAATCTAGAATCCTGAGTTCACAATCATTTTTCTAATACTAATAGCTGGACCAGTCTGGATCATTTTTTAATTAATTTTTTTTAAATACCTTACATTTGCAAAGAGCTCTCCAGTTCTCAAAGTGCTTTCATGTGTATTGACTTACGTTCTTTTATGTTAGACTCATTTACAGGTGCAAAATCTGGGCTTTGGAGACCAAAGGACAGAGTTTGGGCTTGAAGTTGGGGTTTTCCCTTAATTTCAAATCCCAGGTTTTATTTCTGGCTTCCACACATGATTTCTAAGGCAGTGCACAGCTCTTAAAACTCTGTATTCTGAGATTTGAGACTTTCCGTTCTCAAGGAAATATTACAAACTCAACCTTATCACTTGTTCATCCTAACCACGTCTGAAAGAATAATGGCCTTGACAGATGTCATTCTTGTTTTTCCTGAACAGAAATAGCAATGGTTCTTCCTGCTGACAGGAGCTCCTCTCCCTGACCTCAGCACACATTTCCACCTCCAGATGACAGAGGCCCTGAGGATATCTGTTCCCAGGCAATGCCGGCATACTTCCATGGTTTTTCAGATGTGACAATATTCTGCAGTGCTTAGTAGTGACATCACCCTGTAACAGACCTTTTCTTTACAGTTTTCAGAAAGGCTCAAATCTTGTTTACTAAGTTTTCCTTCACGGTCATACATCTCTTTTGGTTTGACATGTACGCTGTGCTGTCTTGGATATTGTCAAAGACAGTGGACTTGCAATAAGAAGGCCTTATCCTGGGTCCTGAACTGATGCCTTGGGACTTGGGGCCATTGATTTAGTTTCCTCAAGTCTTGACCATCGATAAAATGAGAATAATAATAGTAAAACTGTCCTATCTGCTGCTTAGTGTTACTATGATGATCAACTGCTATAAAAATGCTGCACATTGTTATTCCTATAATTTTATTAATAACTGAATTACTGTAGAATTGGGCTCACATACCTAGAAGAAAATTAAGTTGCAGTGTAATTCATTCAAGTACATTTTGCAGTAACTCTTTTTGTCTTTCTATAGTCCAAGGTGACTGTCCTAAGATAAGGGAAGTCTCACTTCTGCAGATTTCAGAAAGGAAGGAAAGAAATAAACATTTACGAGTCTCACCATTTTCCAGATGTGTGTTAGGCATATGAGATTTAATTTATTCTGAGCAACACATGCTGCAAAGCTGGTATAATTATGGCCATTTTATGATTGAGGGAGTTTAATGGTAGAGAGGTTAAGAATCAGATTCAAGGTCAGCAATTTGTTAATATCTAATATTCTGTATACACATACACGCAGACACATGGTCTTGTCATGTAAGTATCAAGATTGAGATCAAATCCAGCCCTTCAGACTCACAGCCCAGTGAAGTAAGTCAACAGTAATCATTTTGAGAGCTGATATTTGTGTTTGGATTTTATCTGTCTCACTTGCTTGGTCTGAAGATAATAATGAAAATTTAAACAAAATCTCTGGGTTTCCATTTTCTGCATCTGGAAAAAATGATTCTTACTTGCCTCCATCATTGCAAGAAGGCATGGGACACTGTCGGCACAGAATCGTGCTCAGTGAATGAGAGTTTCCTTTTCTCTTTGACCATCTGCATCCATTCTGGATTCACATATGAGGTGAGGTCTTCAGAATAACGATTTCTCATTTGTCCCTGCATCAAGGGCCAGAGCTTATTCATCCTGGCATCTCCATGAGAACCAGCACAGTGCTGGGGAAATAATATGTAACTGGGGTAAGTTGACCTGAACAATGGACTTGGAACCTGAAAACTTGGGTTTAAGTCTAGGTTCTACTTGAATGATATTAAGCAAAGCTCTTCTGTCTCCTGAGACTTGATTTCTTCTTCCATGAAATGATTCCTCTGTCACAGGTTTATTATAAGTAAGTGAAATGAAGCCCATTGTCAAAGTACTTTAATAACTCTAAATTTGAGATAATATCGTGAATGATTGAATAAACTTTGTTACCACCTGAAATAAGGCACCTAATTTAAATTCTGTCTAATGCTATTTCCCTCATTTTACCTTTCCTACCTATCTTTAAAAAAATTAAATTGACACATAATAATTGTACCAATTTATGGGATACAATGTGATATTTTGATACCCATATTCAGTGTATAATGATAAAATAGGGCAATTAGCATATCTATCACCTCAAACATTTCTTATTTCTTTGTGTTGAGAACATTCAAAATCCTTTCTTCTAGCTACTTAAAAGTACAGAAGAAAACTGTTAGCTATAGTCACCCTGCTGGGCTTTAAGAGCACCAGAACTTACTCCTCCTTGCTGTAATTCTGTATCCACTAACCAGCTTCTCCTTGTCTCCTGTCCTTCTCTTTCCTTCTCTTCCCTCTACCGTTCTCAGCCTTAAGTTACCACTGTCCTACCCTCCACTTTTATGAGATCAACTTATTTAGCTTCTACATATGAGTCTGCATCTAGCTTATTTCATGTAACATAATGTCCTCCAGGCTCATTTGTGTTGCTGCAAATGACAGGATTTTATCCCTTCTTTTATTCTTATTCTTCCTGGGTTTTAGAGGTATGACATTAGTCTAGGTCAGGAAAACACTCGGGGCTGTGTAAAACCAGTAAATGAAACAGCTGACCACATTAGTTACAGGAAACTTGTTGAGTTTGAGGGCCGTGCTTTCCAGTGCTGATGATTTGCTGAATGGGTTCCACTGTTTCTGCTTCCGGGTTTCTTACATATTTCCACTCGCCTCTTTGGTTCCTGTCATTGTTGCTTTCTACAAAGCCTACTGTTGTCAGTAAATTGGGAAATAAATCAGGTGATGAAGATAAATGCTAAGTATATATTTGTGTCTAATTGAAGCAGTCCAACATAATGAAAGGAAGTAGAAAATGTGAAGTTATCTTTTCATTTTAAAATGTCAAGACCAAATACTAATGAATCAGATGAATCTCAAAGGACCTTGAGAACCCATTTGCATCTTAGAAGAGAGATCATGTGTATTTGTACTGAATTCACATATAGGCTTCCAGAATCTTACTGTAAAAATCATCATAACTGAGATGTTTGTGAAATTGCATTGAACTTTTGTCATTTAACAGGTTTGGACTTGTCAGTTATTGTAGTCATCAATTTTAAGTGATATATGGGAGAGGGTAAAAAGCAAAGCTGATTGTTTTTCCTTACAATGATATCCAAGAATTGTTATAATATTCAATGGGTTTAGTATAATAATCAAAGGTTTTATGTAACAGAAAACCCAAGTTTAGCATTGTGTGTAGATAAATGAATTAAAGTCAACTTTCTTTCCAAATTTATAAACATTTATAAAATAAGAACATTATCCCAGAATTTTACAAAACAAATACATTTACTGAAAAATACGAGGGATGTGGCCATCTCTCAAATGTTCATTTACAGAATCAGACAGAATCACTAGATAGACTTTTGGTTTTCATTATTTGAAAATTTTTCCAGAATATGGGTGGAAACTTTATTATTAGGTATAACATACAGAATCTGCTCAAATTTTGTAGGTGAGGAAACAATTGGGGTGACTTCAGAAGAATAACTCATTATTTCTTCAGCAACTGTCATGTGTTAGATACTTGAGTATACATGGAACCATCGTAAGTATTTGTAAATACGATACCTCACTTATTTCTCAAAAAGAAAAAAAAACACCCAATACCAATATTTGCCCCCACTTTACAAATGAAGAAACTTTGGCCTGTAGGAGGAACTGGCTTCCTAGGGCTATAGGCCCAGTGTTGAACTGAGATTAGAACTCAGGTATCAAACATCAGATACATTATTCTTTCCCGTAGAACATGCACAATATGTGTTTGAACAAAGGAAGGACATAATGAAAAGATTTCCTTAGGAAAAACATAAAACTTGTAACTGTACACTGCTTTTAATGTATCAAGCACAATGTAGTGTTTTTCCTACAATGTATGTAAATAGAGTTGTAGCTGAATCCAACAAGTGCAATGCATACATTTCCCCCAGTTCTATCAAACACCACATACGTAATAATGCCAATAATAATGTTATACCCTCTGTTTGATTTTTAAATGCATGTCCTCATTATTCTCTTTGGTCTGTTTATACAGCCTGCACGGGTCCACGGGCAATTTAAAATAAGTGTTAGCCCGAGTTCCTTCTTGTGCACACATTTTTTTTCTCTCTACAGTCTTAGACACGGAACACTCGCTTCTCTGTAATAATCCCATTTCAGAGTCCAACAGCTCACCTGTTGCCGTTTGAGTATGAGGCAAATAAGGTCAAGATGGGATTTATGAATCATCTCCTCCACCACCCTTTACGGGTAAATTCGAGCTAAAAGCCAAACCCATCTGGCACTGACTCAGGGTGGAACATCCTGAAGCAGTGAAAGGAAAAGGAAAACTATTTAAAGTTGTTGCTTTTAAAATAGAGTTTAGCCTCAGTGACCCTAGGACATGATAAGCCAGAAACTCAGCAACCAGGGCCACAGAACTTTTTGGTGGAAAACCAAGATGCATCCTTGTGTCTTATGGGTTCTAGTTTCTTTCTGTCCACATTCATATTAGGTGGTCAGAGAAATCCTGCTTCGTGAAATATCAGTTGTGTCCCTTTCTTACAGGTGTCCTTTTGGAGAAAGAAAATCCACTCACCCATTCAGTTGATTAATTAATCAGTCAATAGGTATTGACAGGAAAGGTTGGAAGGTTACCATCATTTTTAATACTATTTACTACATGCTTGATATTAACTAGGTGATTCTTATATTTAACTTTGCTTAATTTTAAAATGAAAAAGAAAGTGAAGCCATATGAAAATATATGAAAAAATATCTCTGGTAAAGGTAAATGCATGAACAAATATAAAAAGCAGCATTATTATAATTTAGGCTCATCACTCCACTTTTCATGCTTTTACTAGATTTAAAAGATAAAAATATTAAATAATTTTAAAATTAGCCAGGCATGGTGGTGTGTGTCTAGTCCTAGTTATTTGATGGCTGATGTGGGATGATCACTTGAGCTCAGGAGTTCAAGGCTGCGGTGAGCTATAATCGTGCAACTGCATTCCAGCCTGGGTGACAAAGTGAGACCCTGTCTCTAAAATAATAGTAATGATAGTAATTATGATTATAACTATATGTTAATGGCTATACAATACATGAAGCTGTAATTTGTGGCATCAGTAACATAAAGGAGAAGGTGGAGCTGTAACGGGGTAAGGTTTTTGTTTGCAGTTGAAGTTAACTTGATATTAGTCTAAAATAGATTGTTAAAATTTTAGGATATTATATGTAATCCTCACAGTAACCACAAAACAATCTATAGAATATGCACAAGAGGAAAAGAGAAGAGGATTAAAACATGTAACTTCAAAAAAAAAGTCTATAAAACACAAAGGAAGGAAATGAGAGACAAAAAACTATAAGACAAAGAAGACAGAAAACACAATGGCAATGCTAAGTTCTTCCCTAGCAGTGCTCACTTCACGTGAAAAAGGATGCATCAAATGGCATACTATTCAGCCATAAAAAGGAAACAAATTCTGGTACATACTACCACATGGATAAATTCTGAGGACATTTTGCTAAATAAAGTAAACCAGTTTAAAAACGAAAGCAAATACTGTATGAATTCATTTATGTGTGGTATTTACAGTAGTCAACTTCACAGAGACAGGAAATAGGATGATGACTGCCAGGAACTGGGGTGAGAGTAAATAAGGAGTTATTGTTTCGTGGGTACAGTTTATGTCTTTGAAGATGAAACAAGTTCTAGAGACAGATGTTGGTGACGACTGGGCAACAACATGAATGTACTTAGTGCCGTCGAACTGTACACTAAGAAAGGGTTAAGAGAGTAAATTTTGTCATGTGTATTTTACTACAATTTTATAAAAATATTAAAAAGAAATAAATTTGAAGTAAGTATTATGGTTTTCATTTTACAGATGAATAAACAAAGACCTAGAGCTGTTCAGTGATGTGTGGTAGTCCCCCAGCAAGCCAGGCCAGAGCTTGGACACCTCACTGATACCTCCATAAAAGAACCTTAACCAAACAACAAGTGGAACTACACAGAAATACTATCTGCATAATAAAGGCAATTATTCTTTCTCACAGTAGGTGAGACTCTTTTTCTAAGGAAGTAAGAGTTTTAGGACTTGGGAAGTGTACACACATCTCAATTTGAGAGATGAAAAGAAAATTATTAATGGCTTTTATGGCCTTATAATAGCTTCCTTTTGAGTAATGAATGATGGGATTAGTAAACATCATGCTTTTTATATCTGGTTGGTGAAGTTTTGTCTTGAGGTATATCCATACAAGGGATTGTATCCCAATAAGATCTCTCTCTGACAAGATCCTAGCCAAGACAGCAGGTAAGAATGACTGTATGATGTCATAGAATCAAATACCAGGATGGCCGTGGTGAGATGGCTCATGCCAGTAATCCCAGCACTTTGGGAGACTTAGGTGGTAGGATTGCTTGAGGCCAGACATTCAAAACCAGCTTGGGCAACAAAGTGAGACTCAGTTCCTATAAAAAAATTAAAAACAAGCCAGATGTGGGAGCATGTGCCTGTAGTCCTAGCTACTCCAGAGGCTGAGGCAGAAGGATCTCTTGAGCCCAGCAGTTCAAGGTGACAAGGAGCTATGATTGTCCCACTGCACTCTAACCTGGGCAAAAGAGCAAGACCCTGTCTCAAAAAAAAAAAAATCAAAACAACAGAAATGGTTGGAGTTTTCTGCAGTTTGAATTATGTGCTGAAGATTATTCTGAACTATGGGAATAAACAGACTTTGTACAACCTCTTGCTTAGAAATTTGAAGAAATATTAATCTTTACTTATAGAAATTAGATAATTAATCAAGTATCTGCAAATTTTACCCTAGTTCACACAAGATAAATCTAGGAACATAAAAACATTTGAAAGCAGATATCAGCAGGTATTGGGGTTACCCTGATGCTTAGATGGAAGTTATTGAAGACATTTCATCTCATGGGAGGAGCATTAGAAGATGATGTGTTAATTCCCAAGGTAGTTCCATCTCATATCAAAATGTTACATTGGTTCATTGACTGATGACAGCTCTTAGTGGCACCAACAAACCATGACTTGTTGAATATGAAAGTTTCTAAAGATGTTTCAGTCAATGAAGAGCAGCCAGTTGTGAATCATTTGAAAATCCCTATGTGGTAGGTATTTGTTTTTCTTGATTCCCCAATGTCTATTGCACATTTTTGGTTATGAAATGTGATTTTTTACTTGGAATTATATCTTCATCATTGTATAAAATCAGGGAAGCAGAGACCTGGTCTAGCCAGGAGGTAAGCATGTGCTCCGATCTAGCCCAGCTTATTACTCCTTTTCTAGAATGGGAAGAGACAGAACATGTGTGTGGTTCACACATTCCAGCAGTCACACCTGGGAAGCCCCACAACCAGGTCCTGCTCAGAGATCTCTGGTTCCTCTTTGCCCAACCTGATTTTCAGTTTTTCTCCCATCCTAGGAGCCACTCCCTTAACCTTCCAATGAACTCCCTTTTGCATAAGTTAGCTGGGATAGGTTTCTGATGCTTTTAACCAAAGAATTCTAACTGATATATGAGACTTGTTCCATTTCTCATATGTCCACTCGCTGATTTATTCACGCACTTATTCATTCAATAATTGCTCCCAACATTATGGTCCATTGGGACTACAGTCTGCAAACTGCAGCCACACCCTGCTGCTTCTTCATGCATTGTTCATGTTTGTTCAATCAGCAATGCCTTCCCTGCCTCCCCATCACTTCCTACTGTCATACCTGTCACTTCATACCTGTCATCAAATCCTCAAACCCTTCTGTGAACTTGACACCTGCCCCTTTGTTAACACCATTGTAGGCTCCTTCACTAGCTAGTTACCTCCCTGAGGGCAAGGATTTGTGCCTTCATCTCTGCACCCTCAAGGCCCAGGACAAATGGAAGCCCTCAGTGGGCACTCGTCAATAATCTCATGAGGAAATGGAGGGTGATGATTGTTGGAATAGATTTATATGCAAGGTGCTAGTGAGGGAACAGAGAAGGGAAAAACTAAATATACTTCCAAATGGAAGGTCTAGCAAAGTTACAAAGAAGAGGTGATACCCAAGTCAAATTTTAAAGGATGACTGAATATTTTAAGGTAATAAAGAAATAAAATAAACAAGCAAAGAAATAACCATATGGAAAGTCATTCAATCATGAGAAAGAAGAGAAAAGGAAGGCTGAATACCTCAGCAAGGCCAGAATATGTACGTTTTTAGTGGCAAGTGGGTAATGAATCAGGAGAAGAAGGCAGAGGCAAAATCTTGGAGGACTTGGTTTGTCATGCTAAAGTAGTGTAGACTGTATTCATATGCAACAAGAAGCAACATAACTGCATTGGCCTGCTCAGGCTGCCATAACAAAATACCAAGCTGGATGGCTTTCACAGCAGAAATATATTATCTTGAAGTTCTGGAGGCGAAGGTCCAAGGCCAAGGTGTCAGCAGGCTTGCTTTCCTCTGATGCCTCTTTCCTTGTCTTGCAGATGGCCGCCTTCTTGCCACACCCTCCTGTGGTCTTTCTTCTGTGCAGGCACTTGTCTATACATTCTCCTTTTTCTAAGTTTCCCCTTCATATAAGGACACCAGTTATAGTGGATTAGAGCCCACTGTAAAGATCTTATTTTAACTTAATTACTTCTTGATAGACATTATCTCCAAATATGGTCACATTCTGAGGTACTCAGGATCAGGAATTCAGTACAGAAATTTGGGAGGCAGAGGGCATAATTCAGCCTGTAACAATGACCAAATAGCCAGAAGCAGAGTCTCTAGAAATAAGCTTCTTGGGTTCAGCTATTTACTTTCTTACTTAGAGGCTGTATGACTTTGCACATGTCACGGAAACTCACTATTCCTCAGTTTTCTCATCTACAAAATCATATTCATAACTACCTCTTAGGTTGTTATCAATGAAAACAGTGCTTGGTGCAACAATAAATAAATGAAAAATATTCAGTGGGGAAGGACATAATTAAGGGTCCCTTCGGGAGCACGGTAGGGATGAGTTGGAATTAGAAAGGCTGGATGGTTAGAGACAAATAGAACAGATAAACTTTTATAACCTAGTTTATTATATTCAAGAAAGTAGAGGGAGGAGACTGATACAGGTGAAGACATTGACACCAACTGGGATAAGAGAATCCTCAGAGAAAGTATGGGGTGGAGAGGGAGGAGCTCAGTTAAAGACATTCTGAGTTTAAGATGCTTGAGATTCACCCAAAAATTGAGTCTAGCACATAGGCCTAAAGCTTGGACAGAATTTGGACAGAATAGAGTTGAGAGTTGTCAGTAAAAAAAAATGGCAGGTGTACTCATAAGCTATGAATGAAATTGTACGTGGAAAACCAAGCTTCTATATGACTTGGAGACTAAAACTATAATCAGGAACACAATCACCACAGAATATAAGACCAATCCTCATAATAAAAGGGCTGTTCTATTGATCGCAGCCTCCACTTAAGAACAATGCCAGGTCTTGATGCAGAATGATTCATCAGCCTTCAGTTTCCAGGAATGAGTATCAGAAAAGACAGGAGGGAATACATCCTGAATCGCATCTAAATTGCATCTCCTTTTCAATACATTCCGTTGTGTTCTTACCGAGTGAAATTTAGAGATTGAAAGTATCATTGATTTAGTTCACAACTGTCTCTTAGGCACAGGAGATAAAGTTATAATCAAATGTAATGTCTGTCTCAGAAGCCTCCATCACCACCATATATATAACTGTGACTTCGGGCAGGTAGTCAGATCATTCTGTGACAGTGTTCTCTTCTGAAAAGTTACAGTAAAATCACATTAGCATTGCCCTTCCTCTGTTATCAGTGACGATATATTTATTATAACAGTAGTTTATAATTCCCCAAAGTGTCTATCTATAGGATACTTCTGTGGTATTATTATTCTTGTTAAGCACTGACATTGTCCCTGCTCAGTGGACCCGGTGAAGTCTGTCTTTGTCTGTGGCATCACCTTTGAATCAAACTACCACCAGGTTCACTGCTTGTTAATGCCCAAAGCAGCTGTCTACTCTATGTGCAGAGAAAGCTATTTCATCACAAACCATGTGAGAAGTCATCTGGAAAGCTATCCCCTGACCCCAAGCATCCTGTGATGAAGGATAACATTTATTTCATTATTATTCACTCACGGGACAGCAACTGGGCAGGAAGTGCAGCCCAATCTTACAGACAGTTGATTCAGTCTCCAAACAACCTGCCGATGAGGACTAAGGCCCCCGCTGTTTTCCAAGCAGGAACTATCCAAGGCAGCTGGAGGGATGAGAAGCAGCCTGGTTCAGTGAAAAGTTCACCAAGCTAGGAATGGACACTCTTGGTCCCCTATCCCAGTCCCACCACAGATGGATTCCCTGGCTACACATGGACAAGGCATTTTTCTTTCCTGGGCTTCAGGTTTCTCCTCTGTAAAATAAGGTATTCAAGCCAGGCTCTCTCTTAGGGAAAGAAGATCCTCCTTAATGATCATCTAATATTTCTAGTGGTCTACATACATTACCAAAAATTAATATACAGTTGACAAGGTAAGAATCATCACCCTATTTTGTAGACTAAGATGCTAACACTCAGCTCTAACTTCTCTTCTTCATCTCTGCTACATTTTTCCATTGCCCCACCCAGGACCAGTTCCATGAGTGGCCAACTTTAGACAGGTCCCATGTTTGGTTGAATGCGCTGCTCCCAGGTTTTGAAATTCTTAGCAGTTTTGGAAGAAGAGCCTCACTTTGTCATTTTTCTCCGGGCCCAACACGTGATGTCGCTGATCCTGCCTTGATTCTATGATCCCTGGCAATTGAGCCTCACAGTAGTAGGTGCTCAAAGGAGCAGACAGAGGTGTCTGTCACAGTGCACAGTTCTCATTCCTTGGAACCACAGTGATGTGGGTTAGATGAAGGGGACAGAATGTGAGCTAATTAAAGTGAGTCAAGTACTTCCAGGAAAGGATACAGGGTCAATAGGTACGGACAAAAACTCTCATGATCTACAGAGAACTAAGAGCTGGCTCCTTGCCTTCATTTGTTCTGACATGCTGGAAAAAAAAAATCTCTTTGTTATTAATTCGAGAAGTCAGGAACTGTGGACATGTTCAATGTGGAGTGAACACATTGAAAGGCGAACTTCCTTCAAAGCTTTGATGTCTCTGAAACCTCTGGTTAGAGATCACCACAAGATTTGAGTAGTGGATGGGAAAGGAAGACAAAGGCTTCATTCAAATGATGACAATAAACCCTGGGGTTCTAAATCCCACCAGAGTCCTTCCAGGGTGAATGTTTGATGTGGAGTCTGACACTTCCATGCGGCACCCCTCCCCTCACACCTGCTCTCTGTCCAAGCCAAGTCGTGGCAGTGGAGTCCAGGGCTGTCATTGCTCAGAGAAGGCAGAGCCGGCTGTCTTCAGCCGTCTGGGATCTCTCGCAAGCTTTCTGTCTCCCAGGCCAAATGAGGAGGACCTGGAAGAGGAGCTCAGGAAATGTACCCAAGGGAATATGTGAGTGCCTGGAAAAACAGAGAAATGGGAGACCAGAGCCTTGGTGGGAAGATCTGCTGTGTGTCTCAGCAAATCAATTTCTCCCTCTGCTCCTTTAACTCTCATCTAAAACTGAAGCAGTTGGACAGCTGAGGCAATGTAGTTTAATAGGTGGAATGTGGCATATCGCGTTAGTAGCTCTGGGTTCAGATCCTGCTTCCACCACAACTCTAGCTGTGAGATCACTAGCAAGTTACTTCACTTCTCAAAGCTCTGCTTTCCTAATTGTCATTTTGAAATAGAGTTAATAATGTCTCTTTCACAGGGTTGCTGTGTGAGGCCAACAGAACAACGAGAAAATAGTATGAGTGTCCAGGTCCTAACCATGGAGGCATTTAATCCTTGAAAACTATTACTGTTCACTGAGGCATCGAGGCTTTTCCTAGGATCTATGACTATGAAGATCAAATGCAGTTTGTTCTAGGGCCTGGGGAACGGTCAGCAAGAGCAGGGGAAGCAGGGTTTTTCTAAGCATGCCTGGACCCAGGGCAAATTTTGGGAGGTGTCAATACAGTGAGCAGAGACGTCCATGATTTGGGAGGAGCACCTGAGTGCGAACTGGAAAAGGAGACCCCTGATGTCTCCAGCTCAGATGCTATCGTTAGATGCTCACTCTCCAGTTGGCCAAAAGTGAGTGGGCCTGGATCACAATGTTCAGTACCTCATGGGACCAATCTGTGCTCCGCCTAGACAGACAGCTGGAGACTGGCAGCATGGGATGCCAAACACTCTGGGGAGGAGGGGACACCACAGCAAAACATGTTCTTTTCTTGCCTCCGCTGACTGCTGGCTTCCGGAAGACATTCAGGAGTAGCTGAGTCCTGGGGCTACTCTGGGACTGGATTCCAAGACTCCCTATCAACCAAGGGAACTGTCTGTCTACTGGTGACTCCTGTGTCCTGCCTTCCAGCCTCCTATGCAGCAGGCAGTTCTGCCTCAGTTGCATCAGGTCATGTGGCCATGATGGCCCTGCATCCTGGGGACTCCTAGAGAAGGCCCTGCCCTTCCCAACTGGCTCTCTTTTATCCACTAATCCATCTGTAGATCAGGAAGCAGGATCACCCTGTGCCTCAGCTCCTGTTGGATTCTGGCCTGTCCATAGCCACAACAAGTGCAAAGGATATTTTTTAACTCCTGGCTCCTTCCTGCTCCCTCATCAGATTTTCTTCTGCCTCCCATCTTCATGCTTGCTCTTCAGCAACACCAAGTTTTATTAGGCTCATACCTCCTCCTAGGAATTCATGTTTGTTCCCGCATCTGCATGGTTCTCTCCACTGTCACTGGTTGGACCAAACCCTTCATTTCTCCACCAGGCTGGGCAAGGGCTACTTTTCCATGCTACCAGGACTACCTGTGTATACCTCTATTATGGGCCTTGTAAAAATTAGTAATAACTTTCTGTCTCCACTAGATTTGAAGACGAGATATGAGTCCTCCTCCTTATAATCCCATTATTGAGTGCATTGCTAAAGCCCAATGTATATTTTTAAAAGAAAAAACCAAACTTTCCAAAGTTGAATTCAATCTAAGGGATTCACTCTAAATTCCTGCTCCCAACATTTATGCTCTACAGAGTAGCCAAGTTCGTTTTTCTATAATACAAACCTAATTGTGCCACTTTCATGCTCAACACATTTCAGTAATTTCACATAACCCTGGGGCAAAGCAGGAAATTCACATCATGCCTGCAAAATCCAAACCCCTCTGCCTATCTCACTAATTCTTGTCTCTTATTACAGCTTTGTTTTTTTCTTTTCTTTTTTTTTTTTCTTTTTTTTTTTTTTTATTTTGCATAAAGAACCACTCAGTGACTTAATGCAGAATCAGCTATCAGTGTTCCAGCAATTACTGTTTAAGCCATGGGTCTCCTCTGGATTTACTAATGCATCTTCTCCTAGGGTAAGTAGCTCTGCAGATCTTGGCTGGACTTGCTTGTATGTTCAGGGACTGGCTTGCTAGAGGCTGATCTAGGATGGTCTCAGAGGGATGAGAGGCTGTCCTCCATGTGGTCTCTCATTCTCTACCAGGATGGTCTGCTCTTGTTTACAGGGTGGATGCAGGTTCTGAGACAGGGTCAGAAACACACACTACTTGAGTCTTGGGCTCATAGTCCGCATATGAATAATTCTATTTTATTCTGTTGGCCAAAGTGGTTCACAAGCCAGCCCAGATTCCAAAGAAAAAGACCTACCTCTCAGAGCTGCAAAGTTACATTACGCATGTCATGGGCTTGGGAGAGAGTGAAAAACACAGCCATTTTTGCACCCTATCTACCAGAGTTTCAACTTCAAAGACACTTATTCAACAATTGGGGATGAGAATCAGACATCTGCATTTTGAGTGTGTGTTCCAACTTATTATACAAAGTCCCTCAAGCAGACCATTCCACCTTTTTTCTGGGTCCTAAACGTATCTGCTGTTTCCAGCAATATTGTCTTGACATATATAATTCCTGCCATCTGCCACTATTGCCCTTGGACCTGGTCTAATGAATCCCTACTTACACTCTAGGTTTCAATCTTCTCTGCTTTTGCAGACTAGGTTTGCCACACCCATTTCCCCTTTTGCATTTCTATAACACCCTTCACCTTTCTTCAAAATAATCTTCACAGCGTTAGTTGTTTGATGTCTTCCATGATAAATGGTAACTATCATGAGAGCACTGGACATGTCTAATTTGTCATCACTGTATCCACAGACTATTAGGGTCTTAACACCTAAAAGCCCCTACTCAATAAATGTTTACAAAGAGCAGAAAGATACTGCTTTGAATCTTATATTAGAATCATTCTCAACCAGACACTGATTCTATCCTCAGAAGACACTTTAGGGATGGCTAGTTTGGACCAGTAGAAAGTCATTGATGTTCTCTAGGCCAAGAGAGACAATAGCAGAGCAACTGCGGCATTTGTAAGGTAGACAGCAGAATGAATGTGCAGGTTTTCTAAAGGAGCCTGGCAACACTGATTGAGATGGAGGTGGGAAGGGAGGAGTATTTCCTATGGCGGATGTCAGAGTAAAGAGTCCCAGGTCAGTAGGGTTTAAGGGATGTTTTCCCTGGGTGGCTTAACCAGGAAGAAAATACAAATAGTGAACAAGAAGTGTTTCCATGGGCTGAGCATCAGAGAAGAAGGAAAGTGAAGGAAGGAGGCTTGGATGGGAGAACAGAGACCTTGTAAGGACTTCATAAATATGTGGGACTGAATGAACAATTGGTGATGTCAGATGTCAGGAGAGTTAGGGAGACACAGAATCAGAGATCCAGGAAAAACAATGACAAGGTAAAATCAAGGTGTTGGAGACTCCTTTTCTACTTGGGATATAAAGCTGGACATGGATGTCTGGAAGACAAACAAGGCTGCTGTGAGAACCCAGCGGAGAATAGAGCAGCTTGGATTCAGATTTTAGCAGGCCTCAGACTTCCTCTTCTTAAACTTGCCTCATTCTTCTGTCCCTTGGGACTTTACTGAAGTTGAAAGAACATGTGTCAGCCCACATCTGGCACATCTGCATCAAAGGCAGAAGACTCTCCCCTGTGTCCCATCATCTTCATAGCTGATCACGTCTAACTGAGAATCTCCTGCAAGTGATTAGGAAAAGGATTTCTGCTCTCTATGCACTATGAGGTAATAGCAGACATCTAACAGCAGTGCCTCTTTTCACAGGGGACGCCTTTCATTGGCACGTTCAGGGGCTGGCATGCGGACTATCTATTCCCAAGCTCAAGAGATTGCATTTGAGACCTGGTTTCTCTTAGCAACAATAAAAAATAAAAAAGCAACCCCTTCCAAAATCCCTCCATCTCAAAACCACAATCTGTTTATCCAGGGAGTAAAGAACTGCTAACATCTGCCCCCAACACCTCATTCTTCCAATCCGAGACTTGAAAGATGGGGACACATTTGATTTTTACTGTTCAATTATGAAGGGAAATCTTAGTTTTCTACCACACTCACTCAGCTTGAATGCTTTTCACATGTTCCTCCTTTTCAAGCTCTCTTTCATCTCCCAAAATAGCCACATCAATGATGAATTCTTCCTGCGTGTTTTCTTAAATAAGCTCATGTCTCGTTGAGATTTTATTATCTGCATAGAGGGCTGAGTCATGTGAGATTCACATATTATTCCTCTGGGCTGCATCTCCAGGCAGGGTGCTCCCACCTCCTCCCCATTTCACCATTCAAGCTCCCCTCCTTCCATCAGCTCTGACCCCACAGACTTTCTTAACCTTGCTGATAAGCCGAGTTGTCAGACACACTGCAGAGCCACAGCTAGAGACACTGCTAAAGTGATTGCCACAGATGAGGATGATTCTCTTTTAGCTTGGAGTCTGTTACCTTCATTTCCTGGATTTGGAAGCAGGAAACATTCACTTTGTCAGGTTCCACCACCCTCATTTGGAAGAAATGATTTTAACGGCTGGCTGGCACTTGAGCTATCTACAGGATGTGTGGAACTGGAAAGAGATGTAACTTGATGCATAACGCTGGCAGACAGCACGTCACAGTCACATCTGTTGCCAGAAAAATGGAATACAACGATAATTTCACCTGATTTTCACCATCAAGTAGAACTTCTCCCATCAAACCTAAGTGACAACACAGCCTTAGGAGCTAGAAAAACCCAGGGAGCCAGGAGGAAAGAAGCCTTTGTTCACACTGTGGATCCTCTATTTCTTCACTGACACTCAGTTTTCTCCCTTGAAAAGTGGAGATACTAATGTTTACCCTAAATTATTGCCAGAATGAAATGACCTCATACATATTAAGCATATGACATGGAATCTGCTTGATAATTTTTAATTGAATGTGGCTCTAAGTTGAGATGGGAAGGAATGCTGAAGGGTGATCAGAAAGGAGCTTCGAAGGGAAAGAAATGACGGGAAAGGAATGATGCAATCCAGATGCTTCCAGAAGTGATGGAAATACCCATGCCTTAAAAACTGAAATCAGGCTGGGCTCGGTGGCTCACACCTATAATTTCAGCATTTTGGGAGGCCAAGGCATGTGGGTCACTTGAGGCTGGGAGTTCAAGACCAGCCTGGCCAACATGGCAAAACCCCATCTCTACTACAAAAATACAATAATAATAATGAGTCGGACATGGAGGAGGGTGCCTATAGTTCCAGCTACTTGGAAGGCTGAGGTAGGAGAATCGCGTGAGCCTAGGAGGCAGAGGTTGTAGTGAGATCATGCCACTGCACTCCAGTCTGGGCAACAGAGTAAGACTCCATCTCAAGAAAAAAAAAAATCTTCTGAAATTAAACTTTTAGTATCTGGAATGATAAAGCAATTCAATGCTTGAGTTGTTTTGTGCCCTAGGAAGGAGAGAATAACAACAACTGGGAAGATGAAAGTATGAATGATAAGTCCTGAGAGAACAAGCTGAACAGGCTCATTGCAAAGCACACGGTGCATTTGAGGAACAGAGATTCAGTTTACTACAATGCTAAGGATGTAATAATTACGAATGAGCACATGGTGAAAAAAAACAAAAAGACTTAGCAAGGAGGTTTACACACAGAACACCCTTATATTAAACTCAGATATAAAGTACATGTGGCGTAATCAAAAGACATTGGATGGGAATCAGGAGGCCTGGATTCCAGCTCTAAACTGCTGATTATCCTAAAATACTCCCTTCTAGGGTCTTATTTGCTTATTTTATCAATGAAGGGGTTGAGATAGTGTTTTCAAAGATCTTTTCCAGTGTGACTTTCTATTGTCCTTGGCGAATCGTTCCAGTGAGCAGAAAGCTGGGATTTCAGGAGCTAGGATTGCCAGAGACAGGATAACAGGTGTCAGGAGCTTCATGTTGGGAAGCAACTTGAGAATGCAGGCACCAGACCCTTCAGCAAGTGGGATTGGACTGATGAGGGAAGAATGCTGAGGAACCCACAACCTCAGCAAGAAAGGTCTGGGGTCCCTAAGCTCCATCACCCAGAGTACGGTTCTCCAAATTTTTTTTAGACAAAAAGAAAAAGAGATGTCCCAGAGCTGAAGTTGACAATGGGCAGAGACTTTGAAAGACACTTTGGTAGTGTTTCTGGATGTTGAAGATTGTGCATTCTGGTGCACACTCAGCTTCCTGAGTCTATGACATCAAAGGGCTTCTAAGGGTCACATTAATTGACAAAATCTTTGGAAGGACTTAAGGAGTAAATACTTTCATTTTTATTTTTTAATTTTTGCAGGTACATTGTAGGTGTATTTATGGCATATATGAGATGTTTTGATACATGCATACAGTGTGAAATGAGTACATCATGGAGAACAAGATATCCATCCCCTCAAGTATTTAAACTTTGAGTTATAAACAATCATTTTACACTCTTTAACTTAGTTTCAAACATACAATTAAGCTACTATTGGCTATAGTCACCCTGTTGTGCTATCATATAGTAGGCCTTATTTATTCTTTCCATTTTTTTTTTACCCATTAACCATCCCCACCTACCCTCCAGTCCCCAACCACCCTTCCCAGCCTCTGGTAACCATCTAGTCTCTATGTTCATGAGTTCATTTGCTTTGATTTTTAGATTCCACAAATAAGTGAGAACATGTGCTGTTTGTCTTTCTGTTCCTGGATTGTTTTACTTAGCATAGTGATCTCCAGTTCCATCCATGTTGTTGCAAATGACTGGATCTCATTTTTTATGGCTGAATAGTACTCCCTTGTGTATCTGTACCACATTTTCTTTACACATTCATTTGTTGATAAACACTTACATTGCTTCTAAATCTTAGCTACTATAAACAGTGTTGCAATAGCATAGAAGTGCAGATATATCTTTGATATACTGATTTCCTTTCTTTTGGGTGTCTGCCCCAAAGTGAGAATGCTGGATCACATGGTAGCTCAATTTTTAGTGTTTTTGAGGAATCTACAAACTGTTCTCTATAGTGGTTGTACTAATTTACATTCCCATCAACACTGTATAAGGCTTCCCTTTTCTCCACACCCTCACCAGCATTTGTTATTGTGTGTCTTTTGGATATAAGCCACTTTAACCAGAATGAGATGATATCTCATTGCAGTTTATATTTGCATTTCTCTGGTGATAAATGATGTTGAGTACATTTTCATATGCCACTTGTATGTCTTCTTTTAAGATACATCTATTCAAAACTTTTGTCCATTTTTGATCAGATTATTAGATTTTTTTTCTTATACAGTTGTTTGAGCTCCTTATATACTCTGGTTATTAATCCCTTATCAGATGGGAGGAATAAGTAATTTTAAAACAGGAATTGAATATCCTTGCAAATATGCTTGTCCATTTAACAATCACTCAGCATCGTAAGGTGCTAAGGCCAAAGGTTTCAAGATGAAGTTCACCACCAAACAAAGGTGTTCCTGGTCTCATGAGTTCAAGTAACCGTCATGCTAAAGCGGTCATTTCTTCTGCCTCATCTCTCACAGACATTCCTCGTCATGTGCTATGCCGCAGCCATTTTGAATGAGTCACTTGAAAAGAATCACTTTTCTCTGCGAGCAACGTGGTCATCTCTTTGCCTTCCCCAGTCTTCTCCCCTTTATCCAGCAGTCAAAATCATATTCTTTTTTAAATTAAGGCACAGCTGAGATGTCACCTGTAATATGAAATCTGCAGCTCAGATGTCACCTGGACTTTGGCCTGAATTAGTCGCCCTCTCAGCAGCACATTGATTTTATCATGACAATAACACTTATTCCCACCTCTTTTTATATGTGAAGACTGGGTATGAGCTTCTTGTTTGTGAACCTCCATGTTTGTAAACTTCTTACAGATAACATTTTTGGTTGTCTCCCAAAAACTCACTCTCCCATTTTCCAGGCAGATATGCACTTCAGAGGAAGCAAGGCTTACCCATCCCTGGAGGCTGACAGCATTTGTGTGTTCATTCCTGTACTGCCCCTTGAGGGTGTTGACTTAGGCATGGTCAGATGAGTCTTGCTGGGAGCAAAGAAGTGTTTTCTTTGCTGATTAAAAGAAAGGCAGGTAATTATCCCCTAGATATGCTTCTTGGAACTGATGTAGCTGCCTTATGACTCAAGAGTGGCTCTTAGCCATCATGCTTGAGTTGGTAGAAAGAAATGTAGAAAGAACCTGGGTCCTGATGATGCCATTGAGCAGCTAAATTGACCCTAGGAACTAGAAAATCCTTTCTAACTTTCCTTTTCATTTAGTTCAGTTGGGTGAGAATTTCCAGTTAAATGACATTGAAAATTTAATAACTAAAAGGCAGGGGTTATGTTATACTTGTCTTCAGAAATAATTGCCATGGCTAAAACATAAAAAGATAATCAATAAATATTTGTTGAATTAACAGATGAATGGAATTTGCAGAAAGCCTACTACATGTCAGCCCCTGTGTGAGGATTAAGTAGAAAGAGATGCATTAAAACAAAGTGTTTTCTCCTAAAAGTTATCAAGGTCAGGTGAGGAAGACATAAAAGTGAGCAGAGAATTGTATCAAGTGCCATATGTGTCATGGGCCTCATAAGTTCTAGTGGATTAGAGCTCTCTCCTGCATAGAGTGAATAAAGTCTTCACAAAGGATCTGGGATAGAAAAGTGAGCACGGTTTTGCCTGGAGAGAAGAAGGGAGAGGATACTCAAAGCCAACGGGCTGTCATGGATGAGGCACAGAGGCCTAAGAGAGGAGTACCTGGTGTGTGGGATTGGTCTGGCACAGGGCACGGAGGCATTGCAGAAGAGGAGGCTGGAAGGGTAAGCTGGGCAAAGTCATGGTGACTTTAACGATTCATGCTGCACCTGAGGGAATCATGAGCCATTTTTTGTTGTTGTTGTTGTTGTTAAAACCTGCCTCTCTACAGAGTGAAGAGAAAGAAAGCACAGGTATAGGACATGTGAAACAAAAGTAGCTAGGTATCCTTTGGATGCGGCTATAAATAGCTTCCATTCTAGAAACATCCAATTTAAGCATTTAAACATCACCTTCATTATTTAGTAGCTGTGTGAATTGAGATAATACACCTCTTGATTCATAATGCTGCTTGCCACCTTGTATAAGTGACTAATAAGAAGTAGCAGTTGTTATTGTTGTTATCATTGTTACTTTGGAAAAAGGACAGGTATTCTGGGTACCAGCTTAGTCTGCCTGTTTGTTTTGTTTTGAGACAAGGTCCTGCTCTGTCGCCAGGGCTGGAGTGCAGTGACACAAGCATAGCTCATTGCAACCTCAGCTTCCTGGGCTCAAGCGATCTTCCCACCTCAGCCTCCTGAGTAACTGGGACTACAGGCACGTACTATCATGCTTAGCTAATTGTTTTTTTTTGTAGAGATGTGACCTCACCATGTTGTCCAGCCTGGTCTTGCACACCTGGGCTCAAGCAATTCTCTTGCCTCAGCCTTCCAAGTGTTAAGATTACAGTGTGAGCCACAGTGACCTGACTTAG